>NW_003303696.1:148933-323653 GCF_000142945.1 Phytophthora infestans T30-4 | reverse complement strand
TCAGAATACGAAATACCTTGATTAAAGTATGCCAGAAATCTGCAAAAAGTATGCTGTGGTGAGCCCTTTCGCGCCTGTTGTAAATAAACGGAGCAGATTGAACGCAAAGAAGCCTCAGAAGTAGACATAGATCCCACAATGTATCCGCCATCAGATCAAATAGCGATTTTCTATTGGCTCCCGATTGAACAGAACACGGTCAAAACCTCCTACCAAGCAATACCCGTCATTTTCGGTACTATCACTGGAAGTGGCCATCTCTAGGTTTCAGCCACCCATCTTTGGCGCCAAACCTGGGCCGCGCGCAGTGGAAGAATTTGCCCAGCTCCTAACTAACGGATTAGTGAGGAGGCACAGGGCAATTTCTTCTCTGCGCGCGCCACTACGAAGGCGCTATACGCCTTGTAAGTGTTCTTATCTTATAAGCCTTACGGTTATCTAATTCCTCAGTCTCATTATCGCTTTTACGCTTACGGAATCTTATCTTCTTTTTTAGAGCTGGCGGAATGCACTTACCATCGTTCCAAGTGTCGTGCCAAATCTGCGCACATGTTAGCGAGTTACCGCTTTCGACGCTCCGTACTTGACGGCAAAGCGGCACACGTCCACCAAACGTGTCACTGCATTCCTGGCAGAAGAAGCTGGCCTCAAATGACTTGGTATTGGCATCGGAGTACGCGGAGCACACTTTGCACAAGTATTGTCTTCGTTTGTGCTGCGTTCCCTTTGTGTAGTAATCGTCTATGTTCACTAACGAGTGTTGTTGGCGGGGCATCGGCCCTGAAACTAGATCCTCTGCGTTGATATGCGTCTCGAAGTTGATTGTACGCAGCGCCAGTAGCTGTACGTGCAAGCGGCGCAAGTATTCTGCGTGTGTAGGTGGCTTCTCCCCTCTTTTCTTGACTGTAATGCAGTGAACAATGTAACCATTGACAACGGCCATGTCTACGATACACAGGTATAGCTGCTTGTAATACTTCCGGAGAGAAGTGCACTTTTGAATACTCTAGCGGTGAAGTCGTAGCTGGTCGTGGACATCAACTCCACCCCTACCGAGGCGTAGTCCACGACCAGCTGTGGACACGGAACTGGAGTACGGGTTCCATCCTTCTGCGTGTGGAGAACACTGGTGCGACGCGTGCTTCATCCTGTAGAGCATGTTCACTGGCTTGAATTCCATCCAGCTCAGTGCGACGAGATCGGGGTGGTCTCGCGCTTGGGCAATACGGTAGGCTCCGCGTGGCATGCGCTGTGGTCTTTTCTTTTGCGTGGAGTGAACTGGACACCAGCCTGACCTGTCGGTCCGTGTAGTCCCGACGTGGTACAAGTTCATGTCCAGCAGCTTCAGACGGAGCGATACGGTCGAGTAAAAAACTGTCGGTAACAATCAGTCGCTTCTTCGGCTGGTCCATCAACACCTTCGAGATGTTCCTTACGGCAGTTTTTGGGCCAAGTCCCAGTGTGTCTGTTGGTGCCTTTCTCTTCTTCTGCTTCGATTCGTCAGCTCCACAGTAGATTTCCACTCTAAGATATATCACATACAGAATATCAAAGTACACACCATGTTAATCTGTATCCTCCAGAATAGGATGTTCGGTAATATTTAGAATAGCATGTCTTACCTTGAGCAGTACGCGGTGTCAACACAACACGTCATGTAGAATTTAATGCCATACTTGCGGGGCTTGTCTGGCATAAAGACGCGCATTGGGTTGTATTTGCTTCGATTAGCCATCATACCTTCGTCAAAAGAGATTACTTTTCCGAGGCGATATCCACGGGCGAAACGTTTTCTCAACAACTTGCAGTAGCGGGTCGAACTTCCCAGGCCGTATCCACAAGCACTCCACCTTGTTCATTGTTTGTTGAAGTGAAGAAACTTCAAGATCGCTACGAAGCGATAACGGTTCATGAAGCGCGAGAACGTTCCTCGTGGAACGGCACCATCTTCATCGGTAGACAAATGTTTGGCAAGTCCATCTCGAATCGGTGCTATTGCGCGAGCAAAGAGTAATGCGACGATGTGAACGATCTCATGGGGATGCATATCCTTGAGCTGCTGCATCAACTTGAAACTCCTCTACATTGTTGCAAATATGTCATATACAGATTTAGTTTATATGCGTTTTAAGTTATTCTGTGCTATCCGGGCTTACCGCTATGGTCTTCGTCATACGTCACCCATCCATTCCCAGCGATTTCACGTAAGCCATCTTCCGTAAACCCCAACAGTTCAGCTTCAGGGACGTCTTCAGTCATTGGGACATATTCAACATCGTTGGCACCTTCTAGAGAGGACGTAGTCACCTCATTGTCTTCCAATACCCCATCATCGTCTGCATCTGAATCGGAACCGAAGAAGTCAGCGCTATCCACGAAGTTCACATCGTTATCAGGTGTCGGGCCAAACAGCGGCTTCTTTCGGAGACCCTCCATGAAGTTATCGCTGTCGAACATATCCAAATCAAAGAAGTTTTCAGTCTCGTTCCGATCGTCGCTCTCCGTTTTGCCTTCTTCTTCATCTGTCGCATTCTCCTTGGGATGAAATTCTGTATCATCCTGAACAATATGCGTGTCATCAGGTGCTGAACCGAGGGAAGCCGGCAAAGAAACAATCGCGACCAATTCTCTACTCGCAGTTGTGGCCGGCGCCACTGAAGCCTGGTTTGTCGTGGGGGATGGAACGCATGGGGGGTCAACACCGATGACTGCATAAGCTAATTGCTTACCAATGGGTCGTCGGACGACAGAGCCCACCGATGCGCTGGAAGGTTGGTGATCCAGGAGGCCTGAGAGACGAGCAAACGCCATAAGATCCTTCTCACCTGGATTAAAGCTGATATTAGTACAACGAAAATTATTAGCTACAATCACATCCACCCACCTTCAAAGAAGTCTAATCCGCGTCGTGATTCATCGAGGCGACCCTTGATTCCTGGCTTTACGTAGCGGTGGCCTTTAGCGATACCGGTGGGCTTACGAGCCTTCCATCCTTCTTTGCACAGGTCACGCCACAGCTGCGTGAACGACTTCTCTCCAGAAGCGTTCAACTTTCCGAATGGGGAAAGATGGAGTGGCTGACACGCGTTTGTGTGGGCTGTCACCTCGATTTTTAAACCTTATACTCGTCTTTCTATGCCAACACGCTAATCCCTGGCTATCTACCCAGCGCAGATCTATTAGGAGCGGTCGACTGATCAGCACACATGCAAAAAAATAGATGCGAGATTCGACAGCGCATCCAACATTTCTGGATATTAAATACTGCAAAACGCTTACTCTGTAGGATACAGAATACCGTTCTAGAAGGGTTAATGGGTCACCATATAAACGTTATGGTAAAAAGACCAAAATCATATACCTGAAGTGTGATTTAAAAAAATAGTTCTGCCAAGAGACGAACCTCCAGTCTATAAAGGATGCAAGGTTTATGAAAGATTTCTTGCGGAAAGGTACCATAGGTAGATTTTCGCGTACCGCGACGTGATTGGCTTACCAACAAAAAATGGTATCTTCAAAGCGATGTCTCCGGTAAGAATGACGTGAAAAAAGACGGAACGAGCAGTACCGTGAGGAACATTCACTCAAATTTCGCTTTTGTCTCATCCGTCTCTCGTGCTAGCCGCGCAAAGTAACACTCACCGTTGTTTCTATACATCGGTCTGCGTCGTGCTAGCGATATGAATTATCAGTACGGTGTAGAGATGCAAGATGTGGCGTCAGCACCTGTGCTGTATCGATTTAATTGCTCATGCATGCATTCACAGCGCGCGCCACTGAATCGGCACCATTAGCATCTCCAGCAAGCACGACAAACACGACCCAATGAATGCAGTGGCTGTCTGCTGTAAAGTGGCGGGTTGGTAAGTGCATCGTTGTGATTGATGCGGCTGTCTCGTCATTGCAAGATGAAGGGCCGTAAATGCTGCCACTTAGACCGCTACGCGTTCCTGGGAAAGCCGTGAATGGGACGCTTTTTGCCAGGTTGCGCACAATAACTGTGAGTCGGTTAGGATAGCTGTTACAATGAAATCATAAATAAGGCACCTTATTACCGTATACAGCTGGTTACTTTTTAACGGGTTTAGGAAACACTTGAGAGTTGAAATGGTCTGTCCGATTTAGTACGATGTAGCTACTACATGCATAGTACTGCTTGACTTGGGGCTGAATCGGGCGCTTTTATTTACCAAAATTATTCGGCATGACACACAGAAATACAAAATACTTGAATCCAAAAAGGTGTTATTCAAACTAAAGGATTCATTGAACAAGCTACACTTGGTGTATCCTCGTGTACTTACAGACGAAAAGGGAACCGCTTTGACGTCAACGTCTTTGGAGTCAAGTCCTTCGGCTTCACCTTCAGCCACGCTGGTGACCGATAGTAGGTACACCTTTCGCAGTCGCAGCTCCTCCACCGAGGTTCGTATTTTAGTAAGTCCGCAAATTGGTCAATAAGATTCATCGCATGGACAAGCCATACGATCATGTCGTGTCGTTTTTCTATGCGAAGACCTTGACGTCGATGGCCCTCGATGGTAGTTCTGTCAGCTGCTGAATCGGCCCGCATTACTATGAGCTACTGGGTGCTCTGGTCTTGTTTGAACCAATCTCGCAGAATGAAGTCATTCAAAAATTGGATGCGAGCACAAATGTCCCACCGAGCAATCTAAAGCACCAACAGAAGCGTAATCAGTGAAATATAAAGCTAAACATTTATATGCGACGTACCTCCGATAGCTCCATACACGTCCTTAGCCACCTCATCATCCACAGGTAATCATGAAGATAATTCTCTCCGCGGAGAGAGAGGTTCTTGTCAATATCTCGCATTTCTTTAACAGGGAGTGCGGCTACAAAATCGTCTACATCTGCAGTGGATCTAAATTTCGGCTCGACTTTCTATCATGATCGATCAAAACACGACATAGCTATCGTGATCACACTGACTACTTACTCGCCCGCGTGGGTTAACGAACACAGGATATGTCGAGTCAAATTCGACATTATCACCTGCACGGAAGTGTGATAGTATCTAAAAAACGAAGGCGTCAAGGATTAGATCAAAATAAATTTAAATTGAATTACATTTCATACCGGCTCCTCACGTTTCGCTTTGTAAATGCCTTTCCCGTTTGATGCAAGGGTCATTCCCGGGCCTGGCAGCTGTCATCATTGTGAGTGGAGTATTATTCATAATCTGCGGTCATTTCCGTACCTCAACAGCTTAACTATCAGAACGGTAATCCAGCATCTGCGTTCTACACGTCGTTTTCTGAACTGGTGGCTTGCAAGTTGTTCAAAAAGCATGCTACTTCAATTGGACCATATATATTGGGGTTTGTATGAATTGATTTGAGCCTAGTGGATCGTTCTACGCCGTCGGCAGCCTAATGTGAAGGGTACGCATACGTATCGGTACCGGCTTCATGGGTACTGAGCCAGATCGATATCACGATCTTGAACGTTACAAAAGATGGTACTTCAACAGAAGATAAGTGCTGGTATCAGATCAAACTGTACTTAAATAATAGCTTAGCTACCGTATCTAATACAACTTCAACACAATCGTCTCCTACGCTCGAGTCGATATATCGCTGTCCTCGCAGCTTCAACAGCGCGCCAATGGTGCATCGGATCGCTCGTTAAAACCGTCATGCACTCGCATAGCTACCAACGTTTCGTGATGGTCGTCGTACCAACGAAGCAAATCAGCTCATGTGCAGCTACTATGGCGGAGCGGGGAGTCGCATCTGGGAAATTCACAACAGCTATGCGGAGAAGGCTGGTGACGCTTTTTAGCTCGGTTCAATACGTCATAATGACGTCCATATACCCGTCATCGCTGTCAGCAGAATACTGGGATCGGTTTTGATCTTGTTGACGGGATACTCCCGGACTGCATGCTATTGAGTTAGTAAGGGTAGCATCATGGACGTGGGTACACTTTTGTTGGGTTGAGCGAAGCGTGGCATTGTGACACCAAGCCGATCGTTCGTGTTGACTTCTGTGCGGTACGACGACTGCACGGAGAACGACACATACATGGCGTATGAGACGTGCACACATTGCACGCTTCCACGCAGGCCGCCGCCAAAAATCCCGACAGACACGCGAACGGCCCCATCGACGCTAACGGGTTTTGCAAATCAGCGACGACATCGGCGCCATGATATCCGGCGAGGCCGTCGCCACGTCCAACAAGGTCGGCGCTGCAGAGCTACTCGACACCACCGCGGACCCCGGCAACACTAACGGGACGGTAGGGTACGCTTGCCATCAACTCGACTTAAGCGTACGATGAGTTCAATATATGCTTGTGAGAGTCATGGGCAGCACCGCGTACGTCGTTTGCGTAGCCTTCGCGTAAGGTTGACCAGCCACATCGGGCTTGGCGATGGCTTCCGAAAAACAGCCAGTTGTAATTGGCGCTGACGGTCATTAGAGCGTCGTCCGCCCGGGCCGCCATCCATGGAGAGACTCAGTATCTCACCTGCGTGTTCATACTGACCAGTGCGCTCATTGCCGGTGCTCATTGACTCGCACGTCTGGTATTTATCACCAGCAACAGCAGTGGCATTGGTTGTAGATCCATGCGCTACAGACGCATATAGAAGCTGATTGGGCAGGGCAAAGAGTCGCACTATCAGGGTGTCGGTATCGAGCATCACAGCAGCCTGCAGCCATACTGAAAGTGGATGCTGGAGCAGCGACCCACGCTCATTTTGTTTTATATTAGGTGGTGATTGCCGGGGAGTTCTTCTTGGAGGATGACGTCTGTTGTCGTCATCTAGGTGATCGCAACAACAGCAGATCTCGTTGAGTCGAAGCCGCCCTCCCGATTCTGGCGTAATGTCGAGTGGACAAGACCGTCACTATACAGGTAGCCGTCAGCGTTCGAGAGCGAGGTGTTGAAGACGAGTTAGCCGAAGCTGGCAAATCCAAAAATGACAATTGGTTTGCTGCCACTCCGCAAAAGCGCGTCAAATCTCGGTGCCATTCTAAATCCCCAGTAAAAGTGCAGATACGCACAAGTTCAACATGGCTAGCCAATCGTTCGACAAGAAATTTCGGAATGAAGTGTGATTGGCCGCTTTTACCGGAAGCGCAGACATCCAAAAAAATCTCAATTTTGGAGATGGGAAGCCCAAAAGAGAGCCGACATCCCTGAATATCCACGCTATTGATGGAAACATCGTTGGTACCTGAATTGATATGCCTAATATCCCAAAACGATGTTAGAGAGGTGTGGACCAAATATCTTCAGTAGAGTATTTGATTGCACGTGTAACCGATGAATTCGATGCTACGATGTCGTTTTTTTTCAGACGCAGCGGACGTGATTTTGTATAAGCTTGCGAAAGCTCAAGTCGACGGCGGACGCGACATTAGCTGGCGAGACATATGGGTCAAGCTATCATATTTCGGTAGGACGCAGCACCAGCCTCGGCTTCGGCTAAAGACCCTGAAGCGAACCCACGGAACAAACTTGGACAAATTCCCAAAGCGCTTTACGGATGTTGTAAGAAAACAAAGCCGATCAGCTCCAAAAATGACAATGGCGTTGGACACTAGAAAGGTGGTCAGTGCTAATCAAGCAATGACTCGCCTCCTCCGTTATGATACGAGTCGTGAATAGTATGTACGAGGCCACCACCCCGACCATCACGCTGGACGAATTGTCCGGACCGGTGTGGCGCTAATCTTAGCCACATTTCCACCGCTTCAATCAAGCGATAATTTCGTTGATATTGGATCTGGAATCGGGAATGTCGTAGCGCAGGTTGCCTTGGAGAGTTGAGTTGGGAAGTGTGTGGGCATCGAGCTCCAGAACGACCTAGGACAGCTGTCGGAGATGCAGATCCAGGCTGCAAAGTGCCATTGTCTGAGAATATCAAAAGATATCGATTTTCAATGCTGATCTATGAAAGTTAAGTGAAATCGCCCAGGCGGAAATACAGGACATGAGTGTACTGTATTCGAGCAACATTGGCTTTGATCCAACGAGCAATGCGGCACTCGAGAAGGTGGCAACCGCGGTTCCTACGCTGACCCATTTAGTTGTGATGGGCAAAATTTGCGGTCGTCATTGAGCGAACTGCCGTCGCCGCTTTTGCGCAACCTGGAGACTGGAACGGTCAATTACTGTTCCAGTATCCTGAACCTCAAAACCTCATGAGGCCATCTGGTACACAAGGTCCTCCTCTATGGTAGTAGCCCTCGATAAGCCGTCATCATAAATACACAATGCGTGTGCGTTTTACAATATTCATCAGTGCAAAACACCGTAAAATCTGCTAACCACGCAACGGATCGTACGGGATGCTTATGTCTACAAGCCATATCATTGGCGAGCGCAAAACGGTCACTAATTCCATGCGTGCCACCACAGCATGTAAGCGGACAGCCTCACAGACCCTACGATCACCAGCACAACCAAATCGGACGATGAGAGCCTGATGTAGGGTGAGAACCTGGTGGACCACGCGTACACGGTGTACGAGTGGTACACATTGTACTTGCTCACGCAAGTCATCGACAAGAGCTCTAGCACGACCTCAAATGGACCCACCAACGCTAACGGTATCGCCGAGTTCAGCGAGGACATCGGCACCACGGTATCCGTCGTAGCCGTCACGATGTCCGACGGGCTCAACACCGCCGTGCCACTCGACACCACCACGGACTCCAGCAACACTACCGGGACGACAGGTGATACCTGCCACCAATTCACTCAAATCGTGCGATGAGAACCTGTCGAAGGGTAAGGATATGGTGTACGACGAACGCATAGTGTACGAAGCGTTCATGACGTACGAGACGTACATATTGTAGTCACCAACGTTCGCCACCGACAGCGGATCTAGAACGCATTCGAAAGATCTCACTACTGAACCTAAGGTTTTTTTTGGAGTCCGGCGAGGAAATCAGCACCACGGTTTCCGTCGTGGTCGTCACGATGTCCGTTGGGTTCGGCGCCGCTGTGTCACTCGACACCACCACGGACCCCGGCAACACTACCGAAACGGCTAATGATGCCTGCAACCAACTCACCCAACTTGTACTATGAGAACCGGGCGCTGGGACGAAGGTATAGTGTACGAAGTGTTCATGACGTACGAAACGTACATATTGTACTCACCAACGTTTGCCGTCGACGGCAGATCTAGCACGCATTTGGATGACCTCACTACTGACACTAACGGGTTTGTGGAGTCCAGCGACAACATTGGCATGCCAGTTGGCTTTGTGCTACCACCCGTGCCGAATGTGCTCGACCTTGTATCTCTCGCAAATGGCAAAACAAATCAGCTCCCAGTTGCACCTGTAGCAGCGATTACAAGAACAGCTAAGCCATAAATCGCCGAGCAAAGCAATGCGACGTACTTTGTGTTGGAATGGCTTCATTATAATACGGGATCTGAATAACAATTAAACATTTGAGTAGGTCGTGGAAGTTTTAACGTTGGTTCGATACGTGCAGTCCAGTTTGAGTTTTTCAGATGTCTTCGCTTCCGGTAAAAGCGGCCAATCACACTTCATTCCGAAATTTCTTGTCGAACGATTGGCTAGCCATGTTGAACTTGTGCATATCTGCACTTTTACTGGGGATTTAGAATGGCACCGAGATTTGACGCGCTTTTGCGGAGTGGCAGCAAACCAATTGTCATTTTTGGATTTGCCAGCTTCGGCTAACTCGTCTTCAACACCTCGCTCTCGAACGCTGACGGCTACCTGTATAGTGACGGTCTTGTCCACTCGACATTACGCCAGAATCGGGAGGGCGGCTTCGACTCAACGAGATCTGCTGTTGTTGCGATCACCTAGATGACGACAACAGACGTCATCCTCCAAGAAGAACTCCCCGGCAATCACCACCTAATATAAAACAAAATGAGCGTGGGTCGCTGCTCCAGCATCCACTTCCAGTATGGCTGCAGGCTGGTGTGATGCTCGATACCGACACCCTGATAGTACGACTCTTTGCCCTGCCCAATCAGCTTCTATATGCGTCTGTAGCGCATGAATCTACAACCAATGCCACTGCTGTTGCTGGTGATAAATACCAGACATGCGAGTCAATGAGCACCGGCAATGAGCGCACTGGTCAGTATGAACACGCAGGTGAGATACTGAGTCTCTCCATGGATGGCGGCCCGGGCGGCCGACGCTCTAATGACCGTCAGCGCCAATTACAACTGGCTGTTTTTCGGAAGCCATCGCCAAGCCCGATGTGGCTGGTCAACCTTACGCGAAGGCTACGCAAACGACGTACGCGGTGCTGCCCATGCCTCGCACAAGCATATATTAAACTCATTGTGCGCTTAAGTCGAGTTGGTGGCAAGCGTACCCTACCGTCCCGTTAGTGTTGCCGGGGTCCGCGGTGGTGTTGAGTAGCTCTACAGCGCCGACCTTGTTGAACGTGGCGACGGCCTCGCCGGATATCATGGCGCCGATGTCGTCGCTGATTTGCAAAACCCGTTAGCGTCGATGGGGCCGTTCGCGTGTATGTCGGGATTTTTGGCGGCGGTCTGCGTGGAAGCGTGCAATGTGTGCACGTCTCATACGCCATGTATGTGTCGTTCTCCGTGCAGTCGTCGTACCGCACAGAAGTCAACACGAACGATCGGCTTGGTGTCACAATGCCACGCTTCGCTCAACCCAACAAAAGTGTACCCACGTCCATGATGCTACCCTTACTAACTCAATAGCATGCAGTCCGGGAGTATCCCGTCAACAAGATCAAAACCGATCCCAGTATTCTGTTGACAGCGATGACGGGTATATGGACGTCATTATGACGTATTGAACCGAGCTAAAAAGCGTCACCAGCCTTCTCCGCATAGCGGTTGGTGAATTTCCCAGATGCGACTCCCCGCTCCGCCATAGTAGCTGCACATGAGCTGATTTGCTTCGTTGGTACGACGACCATCACGAAACGTTGGTAGCTATGCGAGTGCATGATGGTTCTAACGACCGACCCGAGGCACTATTGGCGCGCTGTTGAAGCTGCGAGGACAGCGATATATCGACTCGAGCGTAGGAGACGATTGTGTTGAAGCTGTACGACTGTACATAGCTAAACGATTTTTAGTACAGCTCGGCTTGAAATCTATAGGGCTTGATCAACTTCCTATCGTTGTCGTGCTTTTCCGTTGAGGTTCTTGTAAAGTCTTCAGATATCTTCTGGGGTGGCTCCGGCACTCATACGAGTAGCAATGTATGAAGCTTTGGATATACTGAGTTATTTCTTTCCAACTTCGCACTTCTGAGAAGCCCAAAGGGGGCGGGCTTGCGCGATCCATTCTGGTTCTTGCAAAGTTCTATACATTTAGTCCACTAAAGTGTCATGCAGTAAGTCAACATTTCAGCAGCTTTCACTCAAGAATTTGGCGTCGAGGCCCTAGCGAGAGCGTCGCAAGCCTGGTAGTCTTAAAGGAATGACGCAAGCGGGGCAGGAGAACGGTAAATAATCGATGGCTTACGAGCGACTCGTAGTTCGAAACACACTGGGTCCAAGTTGCTCGCTCATGGTACGAGATAATGTGAACAGCTCTTTTTCAGTTTGTTTATCACTTTCCTACTTCGTAAACATATGCCAGAAGACCGATCCGTGTTCAAATTGGTCTGGCGAATGCTTCGTCAGGATGGCTGGGTGGCCAAGCCTCCACCGGTCCGCAGTGTATCCGATCAATATCGATACATACGTCCCGGAGAGAGCCCGGACGGACGGAATGGTGTGGACTACTTCTTAGTAGAGCAAGCGCTTATCGCGCACTACCAACATGCATACATTGGATTCAAGAAATCCAACACCATGTTGGACGGGTGTGCATCATTACGTAGAAAATGTGGCGAAGGTGATTCACCCTGCATCAGTGATAATGGAGAGGACAGTAACTGCGACAGAAGTTTAGGATGACACTAAACACAATCGTAACCGAAATGTTATCAGGCTCACCGCTCTGACAGAAGAAAATGACCGTAGCGACACGGTTTGTCTACGTAATGGTTTTTCTGGTGGCAATAGGGATCATAGAACGCTTGGTAAACAGGCCTCTGTGGTCACCGACACGGGTGATCTTTCGGACCAATCGACGCCTTATTTATTGGGCACAGCCCCGAGCCCGGACGTTGCCAGTCGTTTTGTAGGTTTTAAGTGTGCTGTTTGCAGCTCAACAGGCTCTTTAGATCGCCAGTGCTCAAGGTGTAAAAAAACAATGCCTCACGTTTGCTCTCATGACGTGTGCAAGTCACTGAATACTCGTGGTGCAAACGGCAAACGCATGGAAGATTTTGACGATAGCTGCTATTGCAGCAAGCAGCGCTACCTAAGCGCAATCACTGTATCTGATGTAGATTTTGATGGAATCCACAGTAAGGGCGATGTTGCATCTACAATTTCATTGGATGCAGCTGAAACCTATAACGGCGTTCTTACTTCCACATTGGGGCTTGCTGCTCCGACTAGTTCAAACAGTACGTCGTCTACGAGGCCATATCCAAAACGTACTCAGTCGGACTCAAGTCAACGCCAGACGAGTCAAAAACGACAAAGGACAACTGCTCCAAATGCCAAACAATCGTCAGTGCTGAACAAGAAGACCAAGACTGCCAAACAAAACAATGCTTACGTGAGAAAAAAAGGACGCTGTTACAGACATGCGCGATGAATTAGAACGTAGAGCGCGGGCCTCAGCAGACAAGTTTATTGATGCAAAAATGTTTATTTTTCTTCTGGTGAGGAAACGTGGATGCCACGATCTCGATGCCGTGATGTTGGTGCTGCGTTTTTGGTGAGTATTGTCACACGATAAAACGTGGAGAACGTAAGCAATGACGATAACATCAAGGTTCCGTCAGTAAGATTTCAGCTGAGATGGACAAACACTAAATACCAGACACGGGAGCACGTGCACGACATCGTAGAAAACGTTCGCGCTCGAGTGATCTGCCAATTTGCCAATATACAGAAGAACAAACTACAGGAGGCGAATCATGGACATCCCTATGTACTATGGCTCCCAATTTTCCAATCTGCCAGCATTAACTGAAAATTTAAAGAAGTGGAAGAGCTGGAATATCGCGAGTGGGCTACGTTTCGGGGACAAAGGGGACTTCAGATCCTGATAAACCCCACGGAAGTCGAAGCTATCGAAGCCATGACCTTTTCTTCAACTGCCTCTCAAGTAGAACCACTTGGTTTGTATTCACAGCATGACGGCTTGCTGGCAACCGTACTACGAGATGAAAGTCGTGGGCTGTTTGGTCACTCTGCTACCTTTAGTTTTTTTTGCGCTGTCTTTCTGGAACCAAGTCGTAGTTTTTACGAATGAATATGCCGAAGCCAGTGGCTCCCCATCACGTCGAAGTGTGGATTTAGATAATCTCATGAAGTTTCTGGGGATTTTGTGGTACATGGCTCTCCTCGATAGGGGGGATGAGACATTATTGGCTTTATAATAATGAAGCAAGTATTTTTCCTGGAGCTCGCTCAACATGTTTGGAGTGTGTGATGATATGGAAACGATTCCTTTACATTTGAAAAAACGTATGTTTTCGATCGCAAGTTACGACATCCGACATCCAGCGAGATCCTGCTGCACGAATACGGCCTCTCGTTAATATTCTCACGTCACGTTGCACGCATCATGTGATTGTCGGTCGAAATGCCGCTGTCGATGAAGCCAGCATTGCTTGCAGGTCACAGTATGCCCGTCACGCTATAGCTTACAACCCTCGTAAGCCTAGTGGCAAGTATCATTTCAAGCTTTACGCTTGTTGCTGTTCAACGTCGTGTTATGTTGGCTTCAAATTGCACTGTGCCAGTGAGCTCCAAGACCGCCTGCATGGGGTTGTACCGGGAGCTGAAATACGAGAGCTACAATAGCTCACAAAACTGTCATCCGATATTCGCCCGCACGTCATTGAAGTCACGGCATCACTGCAAGGATCGCGAAGAATTGTCAATACAGACAATTTCTATAATTTGTGTCTACTTTTGGAGAGCCTCAGAGCAATTGGACTGTATGGTCGTGGAACAGTGCGGGCATCCAGTAAGGATTTCCCCCATTTTACTATGATTCAGCAAGGTGACTCAAAACCAAGAGGGTTCATGAAGCAAGGGGTTTGTTTTGCAAATTATATTGTTGCTGCTAGCTGGATTGATGGCTCTATCCTCAATATCGTATCCAACGCTGACGCGTCTACCTCTTTAACAGTGTACCAACGCATCCAAGCAACGAAAGAAGCATTTAAAGCTCCGACCTGTGTTAGTGAATATAACTCAGCAATGCAAGGCGTCGACCGCCACGACCAACTACGTGGAAGGTTCTCTCTTGCCGGAGGCCACCCTGTCAAGAAATGGCATAAAAAACTAGCTATGGCAATGCTTGATATTGCCAAGTGCAACGCGTGTATCTGCGACGAATGAGCGCGCGGTAAGAGCCCAACGAGCGATGACGCCTCACAGACCTGTGCCGCCAACCCCACACCGGCCTGTCGTGACCGGCACCGAGCGTTCTTCGTATCTCTTGTGCGTGAGTTAGTCAATGGTTCTTGGAAGAAATGGATTGATAGAGAAGCTGGAATAGTGTATGCAGCGAGTACGCCCAGTTCGGCAACAGCTCAAGCAAATGTCACTCGAACCAAAACGAGTAAGCTACCAGCAGACGCAGTCCACCCACAGACGTGTGTCTCTCGGGAGTCGTGCATTTTGCTATATGGAAGGAGCAGGTCAATGCGAGAATACTCCATTTGCAAGTTTGAGTGTCGGGAGGCGACTAAAAAAACCGACTACTGCGAGACGCACCATGTCGCTCTCTGCAAGCGCGAATATCCAGTGGACCCTGCGAAGTCTCATCTATGTCAGGAAAAGCGGTGGTCTTGCTGGCAAAAATTTCATTTTTCTACTTTCCCAAGGGTCTTTACACATTTGACGGTAACTTGAAGAGAAGTTCCCCGATTTATAAAGCCCAAGCCACAGCTTTAAGGGAGTGGAAAGAGCGAAGGCCTGCAAGCACAAATTGCACATCACAACCATCGAACAGCAGAGTTACGTAAGAGTTCTTCGCGTTAGCAATGCTTTTTTTCTAAACGTTTATTATAGAATACTAAGTAATATCTCCACATGCATTACGTGTCGCCTTTCCTCAGCGGCGACCTAACCGAGCTTTTATAGCATACATTTCGGAATCCTGAGCAAATTTTTCTAGTAGCATACCATCGTCTGCGATTCGTAGAATCTGGCTCGGTATCAAGGAAAGCGAGCCAAATCAGCCAGATTTCCATGATCGCTGCACCTATTCATCATCCTTGTCGTCGTCGTCGTATTCGACCATAACATCGCACTGACAACAGGAAATACGACTGCCAAAGCGGTCTTGATCTGGGCGCGCCACTGCAATCTAGTTAGCGCTATCAGTGCTTTGAACGTTATCGTAAGGATACGCTAGGCGGCATTTAGATGAATTGCACACGGTCAAAACTTTCAGGCATCGGCAGCGCCTCTTTCTCCATTTCGAACAGGTGGCTGCTCCTCGAGGCTGCAATGAAAAGGTTCATCGATTAAACAGTCAGTAAATAATTATGCAGACGCGCAACCAGCCTTCCGATACAATGGAGTGACAAATCGGCGTTGGTATGGAGCCAACCGATCTTGTCAAGTCCATCTTAGTGTACATATCAGTCGTGAAGAGTGCAAGCCTCGCTGATATCCGCAAAGGTCCGAGCCTCGCTGATCATCGAAAATCTCCGAGCTATGTATTGTACCCTGACACCCGCCTCACGAGAAGATAGAGGCGATCTCTATCGCTCGCACGCAGCATCTGTCGGTATCGCCGACTAGCGTGCCTTAGCACCCGCCACATGAGAAGAAAGAAGCGATTAATATCGCTCGCACGCAACACCTGTCGGTCCTTTCTCATTAGCGCGAGCTTGTCGTGTAAAATGAATTGAGACAAAATACTTAGAGATACGTGGAAGGCAATAGTTCGGTTTCTTTGCTGATGTTTATTCCCTTACGATTGGCTGAATTAAGATCTAGCTCGCAGAATTGCAGAGTACCAGATTGCGGTAGGGTTGATGAAAACATCTTAGTTTCAGTAACAGCTAAGATATCCATTCACCTTCTTTTGCAAAAAACCTACAGCTTGTACCATTTTGGTAAGGCCAGGATTAATATTGCTAGTGCTGCAGACTTTTTATAAACCACTGGCTGCAAATAATCGATAGGTTGCAAAAATATCGTAAATTCTGGGTAACGTAAAATGGTTTGAAAGTTTCATGTTGGTTGACGCCGTCAATATGACCTGGTCAAGCGACCGGTTCGATGTTCGTGAAGATCTCTGCTACTTATGTTTCTTTTTCTCTAAACTTTTAATACACACACCAAACGGAGAGCATACGAGACCGGCGCAGCAGTGAGAGAGTCGTGCGAGCATGAGTGAGCAGGGCTGACAATAACAAAAAGGAACGATCGGCAGCAGGTCTTTGGTAGTGTATAGAGCAGATGCTGCAGCTTTGTAACGGCAGCAGGAGATGATTATTTACATGCATGAAAACATTAAGAATAGCGATCCTTTTGTCAAAGCGTCTTGTGAGCTTATCACAATTGTTGCTCTTTTTGAGTTAAGGATGCAAGCTTACGTTCGGTACGGTGAACACGATGTGGCGTACGATCAAAGTTTAGCTGTACATACATACGTAGAGAGTTTGACATCGTCGATTTTCCTTTCAAAGAGTGGAAACAGTGTGGATTATCTAATTTAAGAGTGTTGTTTCAGTCCCCTAGCTCAGCACGAGATATTATCAGCCAATGCCAAGCGCTAGTGCTTCGCAAAAGGAGCTGGGTCCTTCACAATACTTTAACACACTGGATCTTAAAACTACATGCCGTGAAGATTAAGCTCTAAAAGAAATCTTGCAAAAATACTGGACATCGAAATGTTTTCTGTCCGTGGGAGTTGCTATTAATAACCATCACACGTCATATTAACAAGCGGATTGTGCGGCGGCGGAGCAGGGGCGGGCAATGCTCAAGCGCGAAGCTTTTGTGACCTTTGTGGTCTGTGCTTTTAGTTACCTGGTTCGGTATATCGGTATGTGTATCGCTGTGGAACGAAAATCCATACACGGGTATATAAGTGAGAAGGATAGACTAGACAATCGACCAAACACGCCACAGCAGAGTGGCATAAGCTAACCACGTTGGGTATCCGGTACGGAATGCGCTATACTTACTTGACGCGGGTTTTGACCGTCCACTACAAGGCCTTTTGTCCATTCACAACAAGACGCGGGTTTAAGTCGCTATAATTCAGCTGGTTCGTGTCAAGATGGAACTAGACTACGTCACCTATATACAAACAATGATGTGGCATCACCGTTGCATGTGGTATCCTTCGAGGGGTTCTTCGTCCACAGCTAGTACGGACGTAAGTCGTTCGTGTTACGTTTCCCGCGCTCTCCGTTGAATGCGTGGTGAGGAATCACCGGCGAAACATCAGGAGCGCCTAAAGTCAGACCCCCCGTTTGATGCTGTACGTGCCGTATGCTTTACCGGATAAGTTTGAAACTGATGTATTTGTTGAAGCTAGTACTACTCGTCAATCCCAAGGAGAGCACAGCGGTAGCTAACCTAAGCAAATCCATGATGCATTCTTAGAAGTCCGCTTAGCAATACTTATCAACTATGACGAACAACCTCCTCAACTATCAGAGCGATATTCTATGCGTTTTAGAAAACTACGCCGTTTGAGGTACGGTATTCGCTTTTACGGCGGCTCGGAATGGAACGTGGCAGCGAAATTGTTGATCGTCTGCTCCAATGTAGCTTTTCTTTGGTCGTGACATGGTATAAAACATGCGCTTTGTTAATAACTGGAAGAAAATTATAGAGTGGCACGCCGTAGCTCTTCAAGGCTAAATGGAATACGCGTTGCCTTGTCCGGAAATACAGTATTCTCGGTGCAGGTATCTGCAGAACCACTCTTTGCCCATGTAGTTTTTGCTCCCTTTTTCCGGTGCCGACGCAACGTAAAATCTACTAGTTGCAGAATCAATCGTGGCTAATGATCTAAACTTCTTGTCAGGCCTTGGGTGCGTATAAGGACCTAATTTGTCGACTCACACCACCTTCCACGTCTGGGTCACAGGCTTTGTGGCAGGTAATTTATCTTTTCTTTATGTTCCGTTTTCAATTCTGGCAGGTTTCGCAGCGATTAACGAGCCTTTAAATCGCATGCTTGATTTTCGACCAGATGAAGTGCTGGTGGATCGTCCAATTTGCCATACCGGGATGCTTGAGCTATTGGTGATACCGTCGAATAATCCGAAGACGCAAAAGGTTGGCATCAGAATGCTCTTGTCCTTGCACAGCAACGAACGTTATGTTTGTTGTTGGTCCTTAAGCCTACCTTGACGTTCTTGCTGCTTCAATTGCTTGCCTGTCTCTTAGGCCTCAAAGATAGCATCAAAAGTCAGCGGGAAGTCCTCGCCATCTGGGTCAACTTCGTAGCACTCCTCGCTATCAGCATATTTGCTTTGAGAAAGGCGGCTAAGTGCATTGGCAACAATGTTGCTCTGGCTTAATATAGATAATTCTCGATGCCAGCCCTTTCACAAAAGGACGCCAGCGATCTACACAATATCATATCACTGAAAGTTCGAGAGCGATAAGTTCTTGTGGTTCGTGTAGACAATAACACGGTGCCCAAGTAAAGCATTTCGGGTCTCGCAAAGCACTTCCACAATGAAGAGCAACTCAAGCTTCATCATTGCGTGTTTTCATTAAGCTTTCTGCTGAAGAACGCCAGTGGACGTTCTTGCTAGCTGACGCTGCCCCCTCCCCCCCCGCCCCCCGACAAATTGTATGGGCTTATAGTCATCTGCGGTAATACTTGATCCACGGAGCTTGCTATCAAAAGCTGCATTAGGTGGAATTGTAGTCTGATTCAATACATTGAACGCGGTGATGTACTCATACAGGAAAAGACCCTTGCCAAACCACAGATTCGTCTAATTTTGTCATCACATTAGCAACCACCCAGATACGTTGTAAGATACTTATCGTAGCTCGTACCAGCCGGCACATAGTTTCTAATATCGAGTATTTACGTATCCGATGTAGCAATGCACATGTAGCTTGGCTTCTTGATGACAGATTTGATATTGTCGGTACCGATGACAGCAAACAAGTCTTTCTTAATCAAGTTGATATCGTATCGACCCGAGTTGAGCTTAAATCATGGTCAAGCTGCTGTTCAACCTTACTATAGTCAGACCGCTGCTCACCAAAGCCGAAAATTCTATGGAAGTCGAAGAAGCAGGCATACTTTCCCTTCCTTAATCCAACAGTCCACATCAGGCATCTTGTAGGTTTCACCAAGTACAGCACCAGGGATCGCCATACCAGTTAAGCCGTAAGCATCAATAATTTTTTGTAGAAGCGACTTGTACTTATCGACATCGTACTGTTGAATCTTCACGGATACACTACCGATGTATTCAAACATATCCGTGAGCAACAGTTTTGGATCATCATCTATAAAGCAACATACCTCCTCTCTTAAGCTATCAGCTACTGATATTGACACAGGAATGTGCTCGTTCGTGAAGACAGTATTTTCACCGTGTTGAGTAACGGTAGATTTAAGAATGGCCTCAAAGTCGTAAACGATGAAGTGATCGATGTACTGGCCAGCATTCTTGATCGAATACTTTGTTAGCACTGATCGAATAGTGTTCTGAGCTGGTCTATAGATAGTCGGTTCAGCTGGGAAACTTTCGATGTTTACGAGCTCACACTATTTTTTTGTATGGTCTCGTAGCTTAAGGCAAACTGTCAGTTTAGTAGCCTCGACCAGTTTAGTAGCCTCGATTGTTTTAGCCTGTTATATTAAGCTAGATCACTGTCAACGATCATAGCTGGCTAATATTAAGCTAGCGAGCTTTCATCTGGTCTCCTCCAGCAGTTTATACTGTACTCTGGCCTCACTTTCGTTTCTCCACCGTGCGGAAAATACGCGCCAAGTAGAGCGAAGCAGAGCTCCATTGTGCCGTCCAAGCCGTTCTTGTCGGCGCAGAGCTAAAGGCAACAAGTTAATAACCGAGAATACCGCATAGAACACTAAAGAAATACGTGACTACTGCACGCAAAAACAATCCTCACGAGCCCAAGCGCCGAGGGCCGCCTCCAATGCTTTCGAAGAGTGCCGAAAATGGCATTAGAGACTGGAACCTTCAGCGACAGGTGACTGACCGTCCTGTCGGATGGCAATATGTCCTGCACAAGTCACAGCAGATTGCTGAGCTCGTGTGTGGTGTGAGTGTAGGTGAGGGGTGGTTGCAGCGCTTCATTTCGCAGCTGTGGTATTTTACCGCTTTCATGACCTAACATGCACACCAAGTTAGTTATCTTTAAGCTAATGGTTTGCCTCAATCTTACTGATATACAGCGTTCGTCATCTGTGATATTGTGCACCAAGCGATTTATGTGCTTGCTGCACCACGATTGAGCAATACAAGGAAGCGGAATAGATACTTACTCGTGAAAGACTTGAGAAAGATACTGAAGTGCGGAAGACGAAGCCTTCGCGAAGTAAGAAACCTGTAGGACAAAAACAAAATGGCAGTTGAGGCACTGCCGCCCTTGTTAGAGGCGTAGATTCAACCTCAACAGGAAGCCTGGGTCAAGTGGGCCTGTACAAACAAATAAACCAATTTATGTCATACACTTTCATCTTTATGATGTTGAAGATATCTTTTTCCCAACATGCCTGGCACCTGTACCGCACTTTCTCGTGAACAAATGTATACTATAATTAAGTCAAGGAGGCTACTGCACCCGCAAGACCACACATTTGTGAAACTGGAAATGTAACGGGGTACGTAGCCCTAAGTGTACCCTGGTTACATGAAGTGTGACACTTCACACTTCAGGTGTATGACACGTCATACTCCGGGATATTTGGTACAAGGTACCAAGGTCGTTCAAGCCAACCATTGGTCAAACGACATTGCATTTCTATAGGTAGCTTATAGTTTGTATTAAACCCAAACTTAACCTACCTATAAATATACTCAGTTTACAATCTACCTTATTTAGGTCACTTCGCTCTCTTTACATAAAGAGGGGACCTGTGACCTGCCGTTCACGGAGAGTTTGTATACTCTCGGAAGATAACTTCCTCTAGCGCAAGGTGCTGTGTGACCCCGTCACACTTGGTAGCACTAGTAGTCAATCCACGCCACCGCGGGTAGACTACCTGAACCTCTCCGAAGTTCGTTGCCATGGATAGGAACGACTTCTCCCAAATGAACGACTCTCAGTTCGAATCGGTTCGGAAGATGACAGGCAACTTCGGGATGGAGGCCTTGCAGAGCCTGGTGGTGTCAACACCGGCTGAGCAGCTCGAGCGCGTCAACGCGTTCGACGCGTACGAGCAGGGCCTCATCGCGCATGTGCGGGAGAACCTGCAGGCTCCGGCGGCGGAAGCAAATCCGCCTCACCCGAAGCCAATACGGCTGAAGGTTAAGCCGTATGAAGGGAAGGAAGGCGAGAACCTTCACTTCTAGGTCCGAGAAGTAGAGCTCGCGATGGACGCGGCTCTGATCTCGACCGAGCAACTGCGTGTTGCCTTTGCACTCTCCAACCTTAGCGGCCGTGCTAAGCGTTGGGTGTACACACGGGAAGCAACATCCCTTGGATGTTTCACATCCCGGGCTCAGCTGTGCGAACAGCGCCAAGCCGCGTTCCTCCCGGCGAGCTACGAGTACCGCCAGCGTTCGCGCTTCCTCTCGTGTAAACGAGGGAGGTGCGAGCTGCACGAGTATGTGCAAGAGATACGGGAGCTCACGGCGTCCCTAGTGGGAAACCCACTCAACGAACACATCAATATGACTGTGTTCATGGACGGCCTTCGAGTGGGCCCCGCACGCACTCAGCTGTTCCGGGTGCAGTCAAGCACCCTTGAAGAGGCGATTCAAGTTGATCTTCAAGAAGGGTACAGCCATCGGCAGGCGCGTACGCCAGCCTCAGCATGGCCTGGGAGTTCCTTGTCTGCTCACGGTCGAACAAGCCCCAACGGACCAGTTCCCATGGAACCCGGGTCCGCCGAACAGCGTGACATCCGCTGCTTCGGCTGCGGGAAGATGGGCAGCTTCAAGCGCGACTGTCCCGCGGAGAATCTCCGCAGACGCTCCTTCCCCAAGCCCGTCGTCAAGGGTCGCTGGCAGAAGCCAGGATTCCGGGGACAGGGGAACGCCGGGAACCAGTAGGGGCGGAGCGCCCTACTGGGGAAGAACTAAGTCTTCGTGATTGGTCCGCGGGTGGCGCGTACCACGGGGATTTAGCCCCTGAGAGTCTTCGCACTCTCGAATCGGCAAAGAGCAGCGGCGGAATGCTCGTAGTACACGGATGTGTACGGGGATACGATCATCCCTTTAGAATCTTAATCGATTCTGGGGCGTAGAAGAATTTCGCACGCCGCCAGACGGTTGCTCGCAACAGCAACAAGCTGTCCGATGCTTTGAGAGAAAGCAAGGGCAAAGGGACGGTGTCAGTGCGACTGTCCGACGGGAAGGTCGTCACTGTTCCCAACGTCCAAGTGGATCTGTCCGTCAAGTTTGAAGACTTTGACAGCCTCGAACAGCTCACTGTTCTTGATATGGATCCATATGATATGATCCTGGGTATGCCCTGGCTTGAGAATCACGAGCCCTGGATCGACTGGCGAGGCAAGGCAATCGGTGTCAGTCGCCCTGCGCAGTCCGACAGAGCATTGGTGAGTCATGTTCCCACCTCTGTCAGGACCCGGGGTGCCCGTAAGGGCTGCCAGGGTACCCAAGCAATTGGCAGATGCTTGGGAGTCGTCGACGTATTTGACGACTCCGAGGATGTTTTGATGGTGGCCGCGCCCAGAAGAGGCGCTGGCCAAGTGGGTAACTTAGGTCCACAGGCGGGTAACTTAGTTCCGCAGACAGCTGCAGCTGTCACGAACACTGAGAACAGCGTGTTCAGAGTGGGTAACACAGTTCCACTCACGGTCGCCCAGACCTTAACTGAAGAGGAAGACGTCGGATACGCTTCCTGTGTAAGTAACACAGTACCACACGCGGTCGCCCAGACCTTAACTGAAGAGGAAGCCGTCGAACTCGCTTCCTGTGTGGGTACCACGGTACCACACGAGGCCACAAGTGCCTAGGATGTCGTAGCGCCGACATCCCTAGACGTGGGCAGCAAAGCTTGACGTCACGGTCGCCGTCGTCAACGACGCCGCCGCCGACTGAAGTCGTATCCGAACTTCGTTCAGATCGACGTCGCTTCAACCGACTCGGAGTCCAGGGCCCGGGCTCCTCCGACAAGGCCGGTGGAAGAGTGTTGTCACATCTTCGATGGCGAGACCGGTTTTAGCCGTCAAGGCATCTGGTGTCCACTTGGAACCGTTGCCAGAGGTTGCAGAGATACTGAACCTCGAGGAAATGACGGCTGAGTCTTTCCTGGTCAACCTCAAGGCTGGAGAGATTGCTGAGATGGTACTAATGAGACCTGAGACCACTCGGGAGGAGCTGAACGCCTCCTCTGTCTTGGACGAGAACGTCCTGAAAGACCTGAACAAGCAGCGTCAGACGCGCTTGGGTTCTGAGATCCTTAAGAACCCCAAGGATCCGGTGTATCCTTTGGTGACGGAGTATGCGGACGTGGTGAACAAACACCCACCGACCCAACTCCCACCGGATCGAGGCGTACGGCACGAGATTGATTTCGTGCCCGGCACAAAATATTGTGTCATGAGGCAATGACCTCTCCCGTGCGAGCAGTGCGAGGTCATTGATGCCTTCTTCGCCGCGAAAGCGAAGGCAGGCATGGTGCGGGAATCGAAATCCCCGCACTCGACGCCGCCTTTCTGCGCTCGGAAGCCGAACGGAAAGTGGCGTCTCGTTTACGCTTATAACAAGCTGAACAACGCAACGGTGTCGGCCCAAACACCAATCCCACGTAAGGATGTGTTGTTGAACAACATGGCCGGGAGCGTGCTGTACAGTGCGCTGGATTTGGTAGACGGATACTACCAAATCCTGATGCGAGAGAGCGATATCCCGCTCACCGCGGTAAGAACTCCAAGCGGCATGCTTTGGTAGTGGCTCGTCATACCGCAGGGCTTGTCTAACGCCCCGGCGACGTTCAATCGCCTGGCGACGCAGCTGTTCCGCCCTTTGTGTACCTTCGTACAGACGTACTTCGACGACATATTCGTCCATAGCCGTGCCGAAGGAGGCAAGACGGCCATGGAGGTGCATCTAAGACAACTTCGTCGGGGTTGGACGTAATGCGAGCGAACAAGCTCTACGCCAACATCGACAAGTGCGTTTTCGCGTCACCAGAGATTAAAGTTATCGGTTGCTTCGTAAGCAGCGTGGGCGTTCGGGCTGACCCAGACAAGGTCAAGGCCAAAGCAGTATGGCCGACGCCACGATCCGAGAAGGATCTTTGAAAGTGGTTGGGCTTGGCCAACTACCTTCACAAGTACAGCGCAGGGTACGCGGGCTTCGCTAAGCCCTTGTCGAGCCTCCTTTAGAAGGACGTCGACTGGCGCTGGGAGCAAGAGCTCCAGGATGCTTTTGACAGCATCAAGGCCAGTCTCCAAGAGGCCCCTGTCCTGGTCCTGCCGGACGAGACGAAGCCGTTCTGCGTCGTCTGCGATACCTCCGATTACGCTATCGGGTGTGCATTGCTGCAGGCCGACACGCCTGGACACGAACGCGTCATCTCGTTCCAGTCCAGGCAGCTCAAAGCCGCCGAGCGGAACTACCCTGTCCACGACAAGGAGCTCCTGGCAATGAAATATGCCCTTGTGAAGTTTCGTGTTCACCTTCTGGGCTCTAGGCCCTTTGTGATCTACACAGACCACGCGTCCTTGAGGACGGCGACTAACTCGCCTCACCTCTCCCAAAGGATGGCGAGGTGGCTGTCCTTCTTCGTGGAATACAACTTCCGCGTCGAATACAAGCCGGGCAAGCTCAACGTGCTTGCGGACGCCCTCTCTCGGCGTCCTGACTATGAGTTGATCCACATCACGCGGGTGACAACGGATCTATATGATCGGATACGCATGGCGTATCGGGACGATGAGGCTGTCGCGCCTCGTCAAGTTTCTTATGGCAGGAACGAGCGCGAAGTCCGACTGACTCTCGTCGCGACAGCGCTCACGGCTCCACCGATATGAGTGGAAGGATGGACTCCTCTATTACCGGGTGGAGCCCAATGATCCTCCACGGGTGGTCGTACCCAACGACGAGGATCGGAAGTTCGATATCCTCGCGGAGGCGCACGACGCGCCCTCCAGCAACACTTGGGCCGAGAGAAGACATTTCTGTCGGTCTCTCAGACCTTCTGGTGGACCCACATATACAAGTGGGTCGCCCGGTATGTTACGACATGCGAAACATGTCAGCGGGTCAAACCCGCAGGGCACTCTTCGGCTCCACTACGAAGCCTGCCCGTACCGGCTGATTGTTGGAAGTCGATGAGTCTTGACTTCATCTTTGGGCTTCCCGCCGACGGACACGGCAACACCGGAATTTTCGTCTTCGTGTGTCGGCTGAGCAAGATGGTACATCTTGCTCCAGTTCCCGTCACTGTTACGGGCGAACAAACCGCAAGGTTGTTCGCCGATGGCGTGTTCCGCTATCACGGTCTCCCGGAGACGATTGTCTCGGACCGAGACCCGCGGTTCACTGCTGCGGTTTTGGAAAACGCTGTTCCCTTTACTGGGAACTCGTCTGCAGATGTCCACTGCGGACCATCCGCAGACAGACGGCCAAACAGAGCGCGTCAATCGAGTGCTCGAGAACACTCTGCGCAGTGTGTGCGCGGCAGCATCACGTACGTGGTCGACGCAGCTTTAAGTTGTTTAGTTTGCGCTCAACAACGCGGTGCACGCGTCCACGGGGTTCACGCCGCTCTACTTGAACGGCTTCCGCCACCCCAGAGTGCCTCTCACTCTTCGAGGAGACACTGACTGCTCTATTCTAAGTGGGGGAGAGGCTCGGAAAGCCCTTTCCTCCCAGGTCTCGGATGTGAGACCAGTTTTGCTGCGGAAACAGGTGGAAACCTTTATATATACCAAGCTAATCATTGTCAACAGGGTCTGCGATGCCATTGCAGCGGCCCAAGATAAACAAAAGGAGTACTCAGACAAACATGGAAGAGGGAACTTAAGTATATTTGAGGTTGGGGACATAGTGTTGCTAGACACGAGGAGCCTACCGCTTGACACTGTCAGCTCTGTCGGCAGCAACAAGCTGAAGCACCGCTTCATCGGATCATTTGCAGTCCTTGCCAGACATGGTGCGTCGTACACCATCGACCTGCCAGAGTCAATGACGACGCACCCGACGTTCTATGTTGGACGTGTTAAGCGGTACTTTGACCCGCAGGGGGTTGCTGACTCGCAGACCCCCTTGACCCAGCTCCTCGAAGCAAGGGCCGGTCACAGTCGTTGATGAGGGCGTCGGAGAAGGCACCCAAGCCTCGGTCGGGACGGCAAGGCTGCGGTCAAGACCGTACGCCGGAGGGCTCCATACGAACGGACCCCGGCGCCATACGCCGAGTACGCTGAGTACGCCGGGTACGCACCATACGCGTACGTCTGGGAGTGTGCGGCAGGCGGCTCCGGACGTGGCAACAAAGCCTCGATCCGTCGAATCATCCGAAAGGCCTCGTCCAGATCGGACGAAGAGACCCGGCGATCCACTCGCAGGTGCAGGCTCGCGACCTCACGCCCCAACAGGTCCAAGCGGCCTGCAAGACGAGCGAGCTCGCCCTGATTCCCGGCCTGGGCGGCCGCATCACCGCCGGTCCCAAGACCAAGTGCAATCTCAAGCGCGAGGACACGTTGACGGAGGCGGTCAACCTCAGGGCCCTGTGTCGGACCCGCAGTCGGAGCACTCGGACGAGAGTGGCTTTCGGGAGGCGCCGAGTACTCGTACTCGTACGAGGGCACCTCCGCCCCTGCTTGACCGAAATGGAGAGGTCCACTTTCACGTGGAGGGGATCCTCAAGGAGCAACGGCGTCGCGGTAAGCGACAGCTCCTCGTGAAGTGGAGGGGTTATGCCCACTCCGAGAACTCGGGGGAGCCGATTGAACGGCTCCCGATTGACTGCCCGAAGGCTGTCGCAATCTGGGAACAGAAGCGGCGGCAGCTTCATAAGTAGTCCGGGGCTTCTTGCCCGAACGGGGTACGGACGATGAATACATTCCGTACCCGTGCGCATTGTGAGCGCTAGAAGCCGCGCGCTTCAGGATGTCCCTTGGCAGCATGCGCTTGTTGACCAAGTGGGCAAACCTCACACGAAGATCACGCTGGTCCAGGATGCGGGACAGCAGCTGATCTTCATGGAGTTCCCGTAACTTCGTGGGTGAGTACTTAAGAGTCGACACCCATGCCCATAACATGTCCTCACAAGTACTCCACGTGGGACAGTTCTCGGGCATAACCCAGGGGTATCTCCAAAGAGGATAGAGACCACCCCGGGTCTCGGGCTTCTTACGACACGTCGTGAAGTCCTTGAGAGGGATGCGGTGTGGCGCGAGAAGCACACACCGAGCAGCCTCCATGTTGTCAACGAACAACTGTTCTTTCTGAACAAGGGCACGTTCGTAGATGCCCCTAGAAGTGTGGTCGCCCACAAGGCCACGAGGAGCGACGAGAAGCTCTAAGAAGAGGTCAACCCCAGAGCTCTCCTCGGGAGGCCAATACCCTCTTGAGTTGATGGCAGCTCCCTGGCTGACGGGTGCCGCCACCGAACCCTCACACACACGCTGGACAGCATGATAAACCTCCTGCTGCTGGTCAAGGTCATTCAAGACCTCCCCGGGCTCAGCGATAGCACCCTCCTCCTCTTCTTCTTCCTCTTCTCCTCCTCTTCTTCTGAGGAGTCGAAGATACTCTGATATGAGTGTCGAGTCTCCTTCTCCTCGCGGAGTGGAGACTTAGAAGCTGTACGCTTCTTTGAGGGCTTGGCGCCTTCGGCTGTAGAGGCCTTAGCACGCGCAAGACCCTCGGCAAGCGAGAGACGTTTGCGAGGATTCTCTTCCTCATCGCCATCGGCTTTGGGAGAGCACTTAGCCTTGACGGCCGGACTCTCCGAGCGCACAGACGGTCTGGGACTGTGATCACCTTGATCACTAGCGAGCGACTGCACGCTGTCATCCTTGTGCTCACTGGGCACTGGGCTATGCCCTCCCACAGAGCCCGCAGGAGCATCGTGCGTGCTCTCGGACTCGGCATCGTCCTCACTGCCAGAGTTGAACTCACGTTCCACGAACCGAGGGTTCGGACGATTGTCCGAGGCCGAGGGCGACGGACTGCGGCGCTTGCTTGTTCGCTTGGCCACAGCCGCGTCACCCGAGGAACCGATCGCCTCGGAGGCCACCTGAGTAGCCTCCTTGAGTGCCGAGCCTTTGCCGTGAGGCTTAGTGCTCTTGGCTTGCGCCTTACCGGCCGCAGTCTTGGAGCGTGTCTTAGCACCGCTCCCTGCAGTGCCACGAGGCATGGTAACGGTCGAATCGGAGACCTAGACGAAGAGCGCACAGGTTGCTGCTCGAGGCTCCAACTGTGAAGTGAGCCTCCGCCGCGCTCGCGCGGCCAAGTCAATGGTTTTCGACTTTGAGAATGAGAGTTTTTGACGAACACTTCTGATTGGTCGGTAAACAGAAACTAAGTGGGGGAGGATGTAACGGGGCACGTAGCCCTAAGTGTGCCCTGGTTACATGAAGTGTGACACTTCACACTTCAGGTGTATGACACGTCATACTCCGGGATATTTAATACAAGGTACCAAGGCCAAGGTCGTTCAAAACCAGCCATTGGTCAAACGACATTGCATTTCTATAGGTGACTTATAGTTTGTATTAAACCCAAACTTAACCTACCTTTAAATATACTCAGTTTGCAATCTACCTTATTTAGGTCACTTCGCTCTCTTTAAATAAAGAGGGGACCTGTGAACTGCCATTCACGGAGAGTTTGTATACTCTTGGAAGATAACTTCCTCTAGCGCAAGGTGCTGTGTGACCCCGTCACAGGAAAGATAGCTTTATAAAAAAACGTTTTACCTGTTATTTATTTGTTAAAAATCTCAAAAATCGGCCTGTTACTCCTCATTTCAACGCTACCTCATATGTGTCAATTGGAATATTAGATGGCGAGTTATCGCAGATTTAGTAAAATTACTCAATCGAGGCTACTAAACTGACACTTTGCCGTAGCAGAGCTAACGAAAATCATCTCACACTTTGAGCATTGATACTTAGACTGGAGCTTATCAATGTTCTTTATGTACAATGCATGGCTCTCATGGGAAAGGATCCATAGAAACCCCCTCTCTCTCCTAGCGACGGGTACACTCAACTTTACATCCATAGAGTAGACGTTAATAGCTAAATGAAAGCACTCCTCAAGTTCATCGAGCTGTAGGAGATCAATCGGTTTGAAGCCACGGAGCAGGCTAAGCGTAAAGCTGATACCCTTATGAGCAGTATCTCGTAAAAACTTCCTTAACATGAGCCTGGATCCGACGAGGATCATTATTAGCATGCTGATTCAAGTACCACGCGATACAGGGAAACACACACTTGTTTGTTGGTCTTGGGGAAGGTGATTACGTACTTGTTGTCGCGTATAATCTTAGGGATAACAACTTCACTATCACCAAGTGCATGCCCACGGAAGTATATGTAAATCTTAAACCCAGTAATCGCCTTCAGCTTATAGCCCGATTTGGGATAGTTAAGCGTATTAGCCAGCTCCATTGACCTTATCTTTGAGATAATTTTCTTAAGGATGTCAGATCGCCTGTTGATACCAACAGGGGTCTCAAATACGTAAGTGGTAGCCAGATTCGGGTGCCAGTACTGGGTAAAATTGCCATCCGTTAGACTTATGAGATCGTACCCAAGAGCAATGTTTACCTTGAAGGCGTTAGTCTGGGTAGCAAGCACGTTCTCGAGCTTGTCATAGAACTCAGCAGTCTGGATACCTTCATACAGATGGGACTCCATGTGCTTGCCGTTGTAAAAAAGATACTTGGGAGACTTGTTATAGTCCGGGGAAATGTGCTTCTTCTAGGTCTCGACGGAGATCTTGTACTGCCTCGCAAATAGCTTCTGATTGGTCGGACGGGAAACGTTGCTAACCCAGTTCTACCACGCACCTTAACGCGGTAAGGTACTACCCCAGCAAATGGCATCAATATTTAATACCTTCGAGCTCACATTGCCTGTATACTCTTGTCTCTACCATTCCTGTGGAAATGACTTTATAATTTTTGGATCTTGTATCAGGATCGACTTTATATCTAACCCCTATACAACAAATTTCAAAATTAATTAATTAAAATACTTTGTGTACGATCTGTCGAGCGTTTGCAAAACCAGCGATAATATTTTGAATCGTGAGACTTGATCCAATTGAACGTCTTATCAATGTACTTGATTTTGATTCCAATAACCGTTCTTGGGAGTAAATTAAGTGCCAAATCCTGCCTGGAGGCCTCAGATACGATATCACACTTAAATAGGAAGTGGGTATAGGAGTCATCCACTCCCACTAACGACTCTGGCTTTCGATTTCTGTACTTGCCAAATTCTAGCATCGTCTCGCTTAAAGAAGTAAGACCGCGGTCTCGACAATCCTTACAATATTTGTAGAAACCCCTGTACCGGCGTTGGCAGCCGAGGCACACCTTATAGTGCCCACTAGGGTTGGCAATTCACGACTATTAACAGGTATATTAGCGATTATAATCGTTTACATTCCCAAGTTAACATTAATATTAACTGTGAATATCGAATGTTCAATTTCTGGCGTATGGTGATGCTGCCAGTAGGTTGAAGTCCCGCGAGATCGCTCTGCTCGAGCAAAGATCTCGCGTGAGACTCACAACACAACTAGCGCCCCCACCCCGACGTCTTTCCCTGCCGTGCAAGCTCCGTTCATCTCCACAAAAGCTCAGCCCGACGCTGCTGGATATAGCCCCTTCTGACGGTACACCAATTCTCGCGCGTGTGTGCGACGTTCAAGTCGCTTTCAAACATATTGACACAGTCTGATACAGGGTGTGAGCTTAATACGAGCGCTCAACAGTATGGCACCGTCACAGCATGAGATATGGAGGCTTTACACCGTTGCAGTTGCCCGCGTCAAAGGAGCTAAGCCCCACCCGGACGCCAGCTGCAATGCATGTGGCGAGGTGCTGAAGAATGCGCAGCCTTCGCGTAACATGCTCACACACGTGTTGAAGTGTGACAAGGTCGACGCTGAGTCGAAACAGCGGTGGCTTCGGTATGACTCACAGCGTCGTCACGAAAAAGCATCTAAGCTGCTGACCCCAGCAAGACGCTCAGCTAAAACTCCGTCGTCTATTAGTAAGCGCTTATTCCATACACCCCAGAGTGGGTCTCCACGCACGGGCTCACGCAAGAGACCACGCAGTTCTTTAAACAAGTCGATCAAACAGAGTGAGGAGGACAATTTCTTACGGGTTGCTATGGGGTTCATTGCTACCGGTATTCCTTTTCGAGTGATTGACGACCCTCATTTCCGCGCTATGTTTGATTACAAGCTTCCATCCCGCCGGCAGATTTCAGGGCGTCTGTTGGATTTAATTTTCAAGCGTGAGATGGATCGGATAATTGCTTTGATGAGTGGAGTTTCCGGGTGGACGCTCGTGACGGATGGCTGGTCCAACGTTAATGGTGACAGTATCATTAATTTTGTTTTTGTGAATCCTAAATTTCCTCCTGTCTTTTGGAAATCAATTAATACGAGAGCTGAGGTACACACCGGGCGTTATATTGCAGACACTATTCTATCCACTATCCTCGAGCTTGAAGAAGCGGTCGGAGCTGGGCCAGTTACCGCCGTCGTTACCGACAACGCCGCGAATATGAAAAAGGCTTGGAAGCTTGTCCGGATGGAGCGCAAAGGTATGGTGTGCACTGGGTGTGCAGCACATGGAATGAATCTGCTGATAAAAGACATCTTTAAAATGAAGTTTTTTAAAGACGTCCTCGACAAGGCACAAGCCCTAGCTCGTTTCATCAGGGGTCGGCGTGGCCTGTGGTCGCGTTTTCGGGATACTCAAAAACAACTTAAGAAGCGAGGAGAAAAACGCCGTCGTCTCTCGCTGACGGTGGCAACACGCTGGTACACCCATGAGAAATGTATCGCCAACGTGGTTCAAAATCGAGATGTCATTGCTGCTATTTTTTCCGACACAGCCTTTCTAAGGAACTACAAGGGCTCAGACCTGGAAGAAGCGACGAAGACCTTCAAGGATGAGGAGTTCTGGCAAGACGCTGCTGTTACAGTCGCTATAATCCGGCCTATCAACACGAGCCTTGCTGCCTTTGAGCGTGATGATTGCAGTATTTCGCTTGTTTACCACCAATTCAGTTGGCTGCGAACTCACGATGTCTACACAAAATCCTTGGATGGATGTAGTACGGAACTTCAGCTGCAGGTGCTTCGCGCAATCGAGGACAGAAAAAAGAAAATTTGCTGGAAGCCACTGGGGATTGCCCATATGCTGGACCAAACAAAATCGATGGATGGGCACGACTCAAAAAAACTGATAACTGATGCTACTGAACTTGCCAGGAAGCTAGAGCTTGTCGATCGATCTCAGGAGGATACGTTCCACAATGAGCTGCAAGAATTTGTTCTGGAAAAATGTAGCTGGAAAGGGACGGAGCGCTTAGACAACAATCGGTTCAGCCCATTGAGCTGGTGGTCACTTCCTGATACCAAATACCGTCTGGTGCAGTCGTTTGCGAAGCTACTATTATCAATACCGACATCGTCAGCTTCTAGTGAGCGCAGCTGGAGCATCCACGGATTTATTTACACTAAACTGCGCAATCGCCTTACTCCTGAGCGGGTTAGCAGACTCGTTTTCGTGTACACCAATATCGCTCGGAAAACTGAAGTGAACCATATCATGTACCAGCTCTTTCCTGAAGCTTGTGACGGTAGTGACTCCAGCGATAGCAGCGACGATAGCGAAGATGATAGTGGGGAGCTCACAAACGACTACCAATCGCCATCACCCACAACAAGGCATCTGCGGACAAAACCAACTGGCTCTGGATCACCAACAGCAGTACTTCACGAGGTAAGTCTTAATGATAGATTCACCACTCCAGTTTTCAATGGACGAGAGCAACCGATATGCCAGACAAGATAGATTGAGCTGCAAAACAAATAATATATATAATTCCCTTCTCAAAACACTACCGCACACACACAAGATGATAGTCAACACCGTTGCATCCACAAACACACTCGAGACGAGCCGGTATTGGCGCTCGCCGGGCCCGGTGCACCATTTCAATGCAGAAAGCTGACCGATCATAGTTCGCCACTCAGAAAATTAAATTCATCCATGAAAGGGAGTCTCAATGACTGCACTGTCAGCTCTCCTCACTGAGTGTATGCAACTTTGAGCACGAGGCAGTCTTCTTTTCATCAATTTTCCCTTCTTCATGACCACGACTTCATTTCCAGATCAGCGTTTAGCGCAAAATCATCTGTAAGCTGCAAAATTGTTGCTCCAGTGCATTACCTCCTAGCGTTTCCAAGTTATTGATCATTTTGCAATTTGAAATGCTAGACTATCACAATAGAAGCAATAGAGTTAGCAAGACTCACGCACAGCTATGTCGACAAATATTGTAGTGCTACTGATCGCGATATCTTTAGGGTTTCAAACCGCTAACTGATGTTTCGGCTGCACTTGACCGCAATACCTTATCCTCTTCCCGGCTCGGATCTTCCAACCATCTCAGGTAGCGGTGCTTGCATTGCACCAAACATTCACAGATTTTTCCGTGAAAGAACCAATCCAAAATTGTGCCTGGCCACCTCCGTAAAGACTCCATCATCCCATAGAAATTATCTCGGAATGGCAGTAGCTAGCGTCGTGACCGATGTGCGTACTCTTGGCTTCTTGCTCTTGCGTTATGAGCTCCGTCAACTAATCTCCCTCATAATTACTGGTACCTCACGATAATAACTGCTCGAGTGCCGCAGACACATCAAATTTCTAAGAAACAATAACACATAGTCACCTGCGTTTCCTCGAAGAATACGTTGTAGCCTCTCAGGCTGTCCACTCGAACGATCGCCTTCCTCGAAGCCTTGGGAGCGCATTATTTGACAGTCTGTACCGCAAAACATGCAGCAGCAGGCGTTGAGCTTGATCTCTACGGTGAACACGAGAAGTAGTCGAAGACAATGCCCCGGTCTACTGCGGTGCAAGAGTACGCCGTAGTTGAGGGAGCAGAGTGCATTGTGGTCGCACTACAGCCGCTGTCTTCGGCAAACAGATCCAGGTAGCTACCGCATAGCTTCGGATTTGTAGCGCTCTCCGACTAGTGCATACCCATGCTCAATTCTCCTTGCCATAACCGCTTCGCTATGCGAGTGGAAGTCGGTTGTACAGTAGCCCGATTGTTTGTTTGAATTGTCACTGTGAAAATTAGTTATTCATTGTTATTAGCGATTAATAACCCATTCAGCTAATTTAGCTGATATTAACGGTGAATATCAATTGCCAACACTAGTGCCCACCAAAAAGCTTAGCACACTCTGAACCAACGAAGTGATGATTCTCATCCTCGTCAATGATAAGGAAGTGTCGCTTGAAAGGGGTGTTGCAATAACACCGCGGGTTCGATAGCCAGCGGCACGGAAAACTTGCGTTTTACCTAAAGCCATCCATTTACCCTTGTCCTTTGCCGCATCACCCAGACGGGCTAAGGTCGCCGAGAGCATCCTTCGAAATCGTCAGCGTGGTGGTCAATCAGTGTCTGTCTATATGTGGCTTGACTTTCTATGTGGTAAAAAAAATACTTCGAAGTAATTAATTAGCCAAGTTCGGTTAATGTCTTAAGTTCGGCTTCGTTGCTGTTAAGTTCGTCTTTCGGCTTCCGCTTTTTGCGCGTACGAATTTGGTCCCTATTTCTATCGTCGTACCTTTTGTGATAGGTTAGACGAGCTTCGCGTGGTGCGCTGCTTTGATGCTCTTTAGCGAAAGGGTAAATACGTCATATTTATATGCTATACCTTTATATTTGTCAGGATTATTGTGGGAATGTCCATCCGTTTTATATCCTAGATCGAGTATGGTCCATAAAACCACGCGTAAAAATGAGATGGGAAGAGACAGGCTATCGAATTACCATTTCAGAGCGTCGATTTACAGGATATGGATGTGGAATCGATCCGAAGCGGTCGATTCTGCCGTGGCTCGATTTATCAGACTGTTTAGTTAGATCGATTTGTACTTTTTATAGACCTCGATTTAATAAACCGACCTCTTTTTATTGTACACCGAGCATCAGGCTATTAATATTAGTGAAAAAAAGAAGAAAAGAATTGAAATACACAATAAAAATACATTTATAAAGCGTCTCACGCAAAAGTAAGTTTATTTCTACCACCATTGCAGAAAATTTCACGTGGATTCACTTCCACTGGCGCTATACAGACTATAACTCATTCTTTGTTTCACCTTCGGTATCAGGCGGCAACGAAGACGGTAATTCGGGGATTAATCCTTGAAATGTGAAGGCATAGGATTGATACTGCTTGTTCTTCATTGAGCCATCAAGTCCACCAATATATCCCACTGGTACTCCATATTTGGTGCATACAAGCGCGCTTCCAGATAGACCAGGAGCTGACAAAGATGAGAGAATCATTTGGTTTCCACGCCAACCGGTGATTTTAGCTGGAAAGGATGCGTAAGCGTGACCAAAATGTTGGTCTTGAAGAGCGCCAGGGAATCCGAACACGTCAACATTCTTCGTGTCATACGCCTTAAGGGACATTTTACATCGGACGAGCTTGTTATCTCGTGGCACAGCAACTTTGAAGATTGCGAAGTCGAACGCAGCCGAACTACACCAGCATGTGTCCTTGTCGAGGCTAAATCGAATGACTTCTTCCGGCTTCGTCGTATCGGGAAGGAGCTGCTCCACCACAACTAGAGGCTTGCCGGATAAAGTTGGTGTTTTCATCGCTGTCGTCCGTGGAGATTTACGACGTGGTTGCATTGCAACATTCGCATCCTTCACATCAGCATCTTTCCTTTTCCTTCCACTTGTTTTCATTGAGGGAAAGAGTCTCAAATACCATTTGATTTCAGACTTGAAGTGACCACTCAAGTGATCAGTGAATGTAGCGTCTGTCCACATGTGCAAGTTCGTCATAAGATACAAGTGCGTCGGCGTTTGATCCACAACCAGCGCCGTTCCTGAGCACACATCTTCCGAAGAAACTCTCACAACTGACTTCCACAGATTCAATTGAACCTTAGGATCCATTGGGCTCCATGCGTCATCGTCTCCCGTAGACCGTGGAACCACCACCAGCACGTGGATTTGGGAAGTTGATGGAGGATCCATTCCAATCAGCACGTCCTCCAACGAATCTTCTCCCTGTAACTCTTTGTCTTCACTCGTGAGCGCTTCGATGAGAGCAGTCTTTTCGCCCTTCTTCAGCTTCGTTACGTCTTCCAAGCGAGAAGAGAGCCACTTGCTGTCCGCTGTCTTGGCCAGGAAGAGCTTCAGCTTGTATGCATCAACGTCCTTCAAGTCGTTCTTCTTCTCCGCCTTGACCGCCTTCTTCAAGTCAACCACCGAGTCGCTCTCGTCCACTCGCACTGACGACACGCTTTCCGCCACACCCACCACAGCACACAAGAGTTTCACCATCTTTCCTTGAGGCGGCAGATTCGAGTCTAATGCGAGAGCTCTCGCACTATTTTTCCAACCCGCACTAGACATTTTTCGGAGAACGGTAGACATAATTTGACACGACCGAACACTTATGCCTCGAAGCATACACTTTTCTGATGAATAGCAGAGAAAGGACGTGGGATGTGGTCCACATTATAACCATCTTTCCAGATTCTCGAATGAGAGAAAAGGCCTAAGCGGGAAACGAAGGCGGTGCCACAAAAAAGACCTATCCCCTGCGATTCGAATAGCGAGAACTTGAAATCTGCATCGGATGCGTCCTCTCGCTCAGCGGGTCGAGAGGTTGCCATCCGTTTAGAGGACTTGAAACCTACTTGAGACGCATTGACTCAATTACCAGTCGAGAGCGTGAGGACACACTCAATGGCATTGAGCGCGTCCCCACGCTCTCGATTGGCCAAGCGGTCGGCTCGTTGACCTGGCGCGGTTAAACCTACTCTCCTTGTGAAAAAAGGCTACGAAAAAAAACTGCCGGTGTAATGTGCCGGCTCTCTCTACTCGCAGCTACTACATGTACAGTAATACGCGAGCTCTAATGGCATCAGAGATGTGTCTCGCAGACTATTATTATAATACGTAGACCTCTTGTTATTACACTACTCGTCATAACGATCTGCGATACAACCTCGGCCATTGCGGATACCGCTACAGAGCAGACGAGCTTTGCCAACGATGCGTCGATCGACGCTGTACCTTTATTCCCAGCCGGCCACCATGACAGTGCCATCATGGCAGCCATGGCCATTGACATGACACGTCAGAATCGCTTCGTAGAAGTCTATACATTGTATAGACTTCTACGAAGCGATTCTACCACTGCTGAAGCGCACAAGACCTCGGCCACTGACGAAGAGAGGGAAATTATACTCGCGAGCGTGCGGATAGCGATCAAAAGACTGGTGACAAAAGATGACACGACCTATACGCATGAAAGAGGTAATGGACTCAAGAAGGAATGGTGGGTTACATTATTAAAAAATCAACCGAAAATCGAAGGCCAAACAACAACTACGTCCGACCTCTGTACTGGGCAATCCGATTCACGGTCTGGATTGTGAATAAGCGAACCCCAGCGATGATGTACAACAAGCTCAACGTTATCTCGTCAACATGCATTGGCGATAGGAATATCGCATCTACATCAACTACTTGCGGTTCTATGAGTACTTTAAGAGCCCGACGTACATCCCCCTTTTCGTGCATGGACCCAAGTTCAACACTTTAAAAAACAAGGAATTAAACGGACGATAAATTTGATGTATAACATGTATGAACACTAGAAGGACCACAGAGAGGTACTGAAGTAGTAGCTGCCAGCTCATGAAAGCCAAAGCTGTGTCGCATGAAGCCTTCTGCTCGAGATAGTTGGTGATCTCAGCACTAAATACGCGTGTTAGGATCAAGATCAATGCTGCTAGCATAGGTATCAGTATCGTTGATTCTTCACCAGGTCGATATGAAATTAAAGTGCTCCTGTATTTCACACTTAACTAATGAGTTCTTCAGTGCAAATTAAAATGCTAGTGCTGGAACTGGAGAGGCAAGACTTGAACTACAAGTTGCTTGATTAAATGAACAAACAAACAAATTGGACCAAAACGTTTGTATTATTAATACTTAGTATTCCGATAGGGAATTTGGTTTCAGTCCTGATGCTGCGTAACATGTAAATACACCAGTATGCTAAAAAGTTCTGGTTCAACGAAGGATATATTAGAGAACTTATTAATGGTTTCTAGACTACCGGTAGCTCAAGATTTTGGAGCAACAAGTGTCTGAAAAAGGGTCAAGGCCGATGGTTCATTAATATATTCCAGTGGAACATCGAGAACCTTCGTTACATGTATTCCACTGAAGGAGCGTCCATTGATTTTCTTTTTCGCGCTATTCCAACAACCAAAGCTCGTCATTTCTTTTTCATTGGCAATGTGCCACACGAGCTCGGATAAACGTGTACAGTAGACGACAATTGGTGTCTGACAGGCTAATTGAAAAGAGATATCTGCTTAACTATAATGGCGATAATAACTATCCCCCAGAAATTAGAATTTCGAGAGCTAAAGAGACTAAGAGGGAATACCAGGATAATTTTTCTCTGAAATTTATACCAGATGGTCCAAAAACAGCTTGTACATGTATTGTATTTTTTCGACTTTGAATATAAAATAACAAATATGGTTTACAAATTCTAAGAAACTTAGAAACAGATACAAGAAAAACTTCGAAAAACAAAAAAAATGACTGGAGTAGCTAAAAAGGCTGGGACAAGCTAATTTGTTGTTGAAGCCGGTAGAAATTGGTAATGGAGTCGGGTTTAGCAAATCCACAGTCAAACAAAAAAATGTTTGTTGTTAACGGTAAATGCTGAAGTGAGTAGATTAAAGTCAATTAAATCTGTCCTCTAAACTGCTACTCTAGCGTTGTCCTCCTTGTTGTCCTCTTGTCAAGCGCCCCTGGCCTCCCACCAGATTAACCGGTTTGAAACGGTCCATCCTGGAACGTTCACCCGTCCAACTGAACCGTGCAGGGTCGGTGTGAATTAACACTCCCACTCACCGCTATTGCACGGCGTTCGTCTTCGTTAAGGATCGCGGCGTTCCTCTTCTTGATCCCGCTTGCCTCGCGAAGGAACGCTAGCGACTTCGTTCCAAGCGCCTTCGTCATCATGTCCGCAAGTTGGCGCTTCGTGTCGACGTAGTCCACCTTGATCATAGAGCGTTCCGCATTCTCCCAAATGAAGTGATGTCGGATATCCACGTGCTTGGTCCTAACGTGATACCCAGCGTTACTTGCAAGTGCGATAGCACCTTGATTGTCCTCCCAGACCTGCGTCGCTCCCACTTGCTGGTGACCCATGTCCTTGAGAATAGCACGTGTCCACAGTACCTCTTGCGTACACAGACTCAGAGCCATGTACTCTGCTTCCGCTGAGCTGAGTGCAGCCGTTCGCTGGTACTTGGACTTGAACACAGCCGGAGCGTTCCCAATCATGACCATGACACCTGATACGGAACGCCTGTCGTCAATGTTGCTTCCCCAGTCTGCGTCCGCGAACGCCTCTGCCTTGACACCTTGCGGTACACTTTGGTAGACGATATCGTGCTGCCGAGCTGTCTTCCAGTACTGCAGGACCCGTATCGCTGCCTTCCAGTGTTGCGTTCCAGGATTCTCCAGGAAGCGTGACAGCTGCGTTACAACGAACGCAATGTCCGGTCGAGTGCATGTTGTGATGTACATCCGGCATCCGATGAAGGACCGGTACGGTCTTGACTGCATTTCACGTCGCTCCTTCTACGTGGCTGGCGACATCATCTTTGACAGCTTCATGTTTGACGCGCATGGGTTATCCAACATCTTGGCGTTCCGTTGGTTGAAAAACTCTACAATATCGTCAATAGACCGAGTTTGCTTGATCATCAGCGTTCCAGCTGCCTTATCATGATCAATCGCCATCCCCAGGATGAACTTTGCCTCGCCAAGCTCTTTATTTTGAAGGCACTCTTCAGAGCGTCCTTTACTTCGCGAATCACTTCGCGTGTCTTCGCCGTAATGATCATGTCGTCCACATACAGGCACACGTACACGAATGCGTCCCTGGAACGCTTGACGTAGACACACTGGTTGGCTCCATAACTCTTGAAACCGTTCCGCAGGAACACACGATGGATGGTCTTGTTCCATGCACTTGCAGCTTGTTTCAAACCATATTTGGCCTTTAGAAGCTTGAGCTTCTTGCCTTCAGGGTTCTCGAGACCAAGTGGGACGTCCATGTAGACCAAATCCACCAAACCACTGTTTAGGAACGCTGTGTCGACATCCAGTTTCTCCATAACGTAGTCGCATGCCACACACACAGCGAGTACAACTCAAATCGAGTTTATGTTTGCAACAGGAGAGTACGTCTAAAAAAATAAACGATTCCAAACTTCTGCTTGAACCCTTGAGCTACTAGGCGTGCCTTGTAACGGATAACACGACCGTTCTCGTCACGCTTCTTGGTGAACACCCAGCGACATCCAATAAAACGCGTAGGCATTCCACATGGAACCAACGTCTACGTTCCGTTCTGGGAATGAGAGTGTAACGCAGCCTTCATCGCCCGACGCCTTTCAGCTGCTTTATCATGACGATAACTTCTGCGAACGTGTTCGGCGTATCCGGGACACCTCCGATGCTGGCCGCATATGCCAACACTGTCTCTGCGAGTTAACAGTTTTCATCGATCCTAGGACGCTTAGGAGACGGCGGTCCATCACTACCTCGTTCAGACTGACGTTTCATATCGTCATCGTAGCCGTTCCCAAGCAGAAACACCGGTTCCCGAGGTCGGGTTGAGCGTTCTGTTGCAGTATGGAAGATTATTCGGTCCTCTTGGAACGCAGGAGGTTGTCAGCGGTACGTTGCCAGTTCCAGTCCACTCGACCGGCGCTCCTCCGGTGCGGGTAGCTGTGGTAGCTCTGCGTTCCGTTCCGGCTCAACATCGTCCATCTCAATGTCTTGAGCAGGTTCTTCCGCTTCTTCCATCGGTTCATCTTGAACAGACTGTCATTCCACTTCTGGAGCTGGAACCACGGTATCGTCATCGCTCCTTGTCACATGGATGATTGCTCCAGAAGCTGGCGACGGCGTGTCATAAATACCGCCCACCTCACGCTCGTCCAGCTTTACCGATCGTGACAGCTTGACCTTGGATGCATCCAAGTCGTAGACACGATACCCTTTTAAGTTCTCTGCGTATCCGAGGAACGCGCACCTGAAGCTCTTGGGTTCCAACTTCGTTCTCTTCACGGCATCCACGTGAGCGTACCCTTGTGATCGAAACACGCGTAGGTGCTCCATCCGTGGCTTCACTAGGAACGTCAACTCATATGGCGTGACATCCGAGTTGGATGTGTTCGTGGAGCGGTTGATAAGGTACACTGCAGTACTCACAGCTTCAGCCCACCACTCCGTCGACATAGACTTGTAGTGTAGCATGCTTCGTGGCTTCTCCATGATGGAACGGTTCATGCGTTCTGCAACACCGTTCTGCTGAGGGCTGTATGGAACGCTGCGTTGATGAACGATGCCATTCCGCTGACAGAGTTCCAATACCGTCTTGTTTACAAACTCCGTTCCATTATCGGAATGCAGGCACTTCAATCGTTCCCCCCCCACTGATTTTCATACAGCGCCTTGAACTCCTTCAGCTTGCTGCCCACCTCACTCTTGTGCTTCATGAAGAATGTCACGACATACCTTGAGTAGACGTCTACAAAGGTCAGCACGTACTTGGCACCCCCCTTTGAGAGCGTTCTCGTTGGTCCCATAACGTCCGTGTATACTATTTCCAACACATTCGCTGTCTTCGTCAGTGATCGTGACGGGATCGCCGTCACGGTCTGCTTTCTCTTCATGCATCCACCGCACAGAGTCTTGCACCCCCTTTTACTGGCGGGATACCGGTCGTGGAACGCTGGGTCTTCGGCGGTGCGTCCTTGTTGGGGTGACCCATGCGAGCGTGCCAAAGCTCCCACTATTCCACGAAACGGGCCTCCTCCTGCTGACAGTCCAACAGGAATGCCTTACCGATTTTCTTCCCGGACGCTATTGCAGCGTTCCGTCCCCAAATTACACAACTGGAACGCTGGAACTCCACACTCTTACCGCGTTCCGCGAGCTTCTCGACTGACAATAAGCGTCTATCGAGCCCGGGGATGTGGAGCACGTCCACCGTACGGATGCGTCTACCGTTCAAACCAGTCAACTAGACCGTTCCAGTTCCTGCGACGTGCAGCTTCTTTCCGTCTGCAATCGTCACCTCCATGCTAGTGTCCAGCGACTTGTACTCAAACAGGTCGTTCCGGTGAGGGGTCATGTGCGACGTCGCACCGCTATCAATCAGCCACCCGGCCGAGCGTTCCCCACCAACTGCAAACACTGCATCGTCTTGGCTACCCTTCTTTGTAGCAGGACAGTCCCGCTTCATGTGGCCCACGTGGTCACAGTTGAAGCACTTGCCCTTGAAACCAACATTCCGCTTCGGAGCGGTCCACTTCCGACCGTTCTCTCGGCCATTTCGGAACTTGCCTGCGTTCCCCTTCATTTGGAACGCCTTCTCCGTGGTTTCCTTCTTCTCGAGTCGCTCATACTCCTTCAACAGCTTCTCATTGGCCTCGATGAGCGTCACACCCTTGGCGTTCTCCACGATAGACGATATGAGCTCGTATTCGGCGGGGAGGCTGCTCAGCAGTACCACCAGCTGACGTGCCTCGTCCATGGGTTCTCCCAGCGTCTGCAAACCGACGATCAGCTCATCGAACGCATCCAGATGCTTGGTCATAGACGGGCCGCTCTCCATCTTGAGCTCGTGCAGTCGACGCGTTATCATCACGCGGTTGTGGAGCGTGGTGCGATTGTAGAACTCGCGGAGCGTTTCCCATGCTTCCATGGAGCGCGTCGCCGACCGGATCTTGGTCTGGTGCTGGTGTTCCACACCCTGGGCGATGATGCCAAGCGCCTTGGCATCGTTGACGAGCCACGCTTCTGTGATCTCGCTCTCAGGCTTGACGACTTGAATATGCGCAAGCAAGCCCTTCCTGGCTAGCGTCATGCGCAAAATGTACTCACTGGAAGTAGTTCCCACTCCCGAGGAGGGCTTCGGCACGCTTGGTAGTCGTGAAGCGTTCTTGCGTGGAGCGTTCGGGTCGTGTTGAGGTTGCGGCTGTTAACCTGTTGTTGTTGTATGCGGTAAATGCCGAAGTGACCTTTTAAAAAACACTTTGCTAAAATCAATTATATACATGTAAGGGTTGTCTTACAGTTTGAACCAAATGTCACAGCTCCGGTTAAGTGCGAAAATTACTTAAGCTCGATAATCTCGATATTGGAATTTACGGCTTTTATGCAACCGGTGTAAAAAGTACCTTTCAAGTAAATACCGTAAAAGCGGCGGAAGGCGAAAAATCTCGCACAAGATACCCCTGTCCATTTGAAACCGTCGGTTTGTTCACAGTATTGTTGAAACGGCGCTTGAACTAGGACACTGTTTAATGCCAAACTCATTAACCCAATCCTTATCCCCATACATTTCCTGTTTAACCCTTCTAGAACGGCCTCTTATTCTGTATCCTACAGAATACGAAAATACCTTGATTAAAGTATGCCAGAAAACCTGCAAAAAGTATGCTGTGGTGAGCCCTTTCGCGCCTGTTGTAAATAAACGGAGCAGATTGAACGCAAAGAAGCCTCAGAAGTAGGCATAGATCCCACAATGTATCCGCCATCAGATCAAATAGCGATTTTCTATTGGCTCCCGATTGAACAGAACACGGTCAAAACCTCCTACCAAGCAATACCCGTCATTTTCGGTACTATCACTGGAAGTGGCCATCTCTAGGTTTCAGCCACCCATCTTTGGCGCCAAACCTGGGCCGCGCGCAGTGGAAGAATTTGCCCAGCTCCTAACTAACGGATTAGTGAGGAGGCACAGGGCAATTTCTTCTCTGCGCGCGCCACTACGAAGGCGCTATACGCCTTGTAAGTGTTCTTATCTTATAAGCCTTACGGTTATCTAATTCCTCAGTCTCATTATCGCTTTTACGCTTACGGAATCTTATCTTCTTTTTTAGAGCTGGCGGAATGCACTTACCATCGTTCCAAGTGGCGTGCCAAATCTGCGCACATGTTAGCGAGTTACCGCTTTCGACGCTCCGTACTTGACGGCAAAGCGGCACACGTCCACCAAACGTGTCACTGCATTCCTGGCAGAAGAAGCTGGCCTCAAATGACTTGGTATTGGCATCGGAGTACGCGGAGCACACTTTGCACAAGTATTGTCTTCGTTTGTGCTGCGTTCCCTTTGTGTAGTAATCGTCTATGTTCACTAACGAGTGTTGTTGGCGGGGCATCGGCCCTGAAACTAGATCCTCTGCGTTGATATGCGTCTCGAAGTTGATTGTACGCAGCGCCAGTAGCTGTACGTGCAAGCGGCGCAAGTATTCTGCGTGTGTAGGTGGCTTCTCCCCTCTTTTCTTGACTGTAATGCAGTGAACAATGTAACCATTGACAACGGCCATGTCTACGATACACAGGTATAGCTGCTTGTAATACTTCCGGAGAGAAATGCACTTTTGAATACTCTAGCGGTGAAGTCGTAGCTGGTCGTGGACATCAACTCCACCCCTACCGAGGCGTAGTCCACGACCAGCTGTGGACACGGAACTGGAGTAGGTTCCATCCTTCTGCGTGTGGAGAACACTGGTGCGACGCGTGCTTCATCCTGTAGAGCATGTTCACTGGCTTGAATTCCATCCAGCTCAGTGCGACGAGATCGGGGTGGTCTCGCGCTTGGGCAATACGGTAGGCTCCGCGTGGCATGCGCTGTGGTCTTTTCTTTTGCGTGGAGTGAACTGGACACCAGCCTGACCTGTCGGTCCGTGTAGTCCCGACGTGGTACAAGTTCATGTCCAGCAGCTTCAGACTGAGCGATACGGTCGAGTAAAAAACTGTCGGTAACAATCAGTCGCTTCTTCGGCTGGTCCATCAACACCTTCGAGATGTTCCTTACGGCAGTTTTTGGGCCAAGTCCCAGTGTGTCTGTTGGTGCTTTTCTCTTCTTCTGCTTCGATTCGTCAGCTCCACAGTAGATTTCCACTCTAAGATATATCACATACAGAATATCAAAGTACACACCATGTTAATCTGTATCCTCCAGAATAGGATGTTCGGTAATATTTAGAATAGCATGTCTTACCTTGAGCAGTACGCGGTGTCAACACAACACGTCATGTAGAATTTAATGCCATACTTGCGGGGCTTGTCTGGCATAAAGACGCGCATTGGGTTGTATTTGCTTCGATTAGCCATCATACCTTCGTCAAAAGAGATTACTTTTCCGAGGCGATATCCACGGCGAAACGTTTTCTCAACAACTTGCAGTAGCGGTCGAACTTCCCAGGCCGTATCCACAAGCACTCCACCTTGTTCATTGTTGTTGAAGTGAAGAAACTTCAAGATCGCTACGAAGCGATAACGGTTCATGAAGCGCGAGAACGTTCCTCGTGGAACGGCACCATCTTCATCGGTAGACAAATGTTTGGCAAGTCCATCTCGAATCGGTGCTATTGCGCGAGCAAAGAGTAATGCGACGATGTGAACGATCTCATGGGGATGCATATCCTTGAACTGCTGCATCAACTTGAAACTCCTCTACATTGTTGCAAATATGTCATATACAGATTTAGTTTATATGCGTTTTAAGTTATTCTGTGCTATCCGGGCTTACCGCTATGGTCTTCGTCATACGTCACCCATTCATTCCCAGCGATTTCACGTAAACCATCTTCCGTAAACCCCAACAGTTCAGCTTCAGAGACGTCTTCAGTCATTGGGACATCTTCAACATCGTTGGCACCTTCTAGAGAGGACGTAGTCACCTCATTGCCTTCCAATACCCCATCATCGTCTGCATCTGAATCGGAACCGAAGAAGTCAGCGCTATCCACGAAGTTCACATCGTTATCAGCTGTCGGGCCAAACAGCGGCTCCTTTCGGAGACCCTCCATGAAGTTATCGCTGTCGAACATATCCAAATCAACGAAGTTTTCAGTCTCGTTCCGATCGTCGCTCTCCGTTTTGCCTTCTTCTTCATCTGTCGCATTCTCCTTGGGATAAAATTCTGTATCATCCTGAACAATATGCGTGTCATCAGGTGCTGAACCGAGGGAAGCCGGCAAAGAAACAATCGCGACCAATTCTCTACTCGCAGTTGTGGCCGGCGCCACTGAAGCCTGGTTTGTCGTGGGGGATGGAACGCATGGGGGGTCAACACCGATGACTGCATAAGCTAATTGCTTACCAATGGGTCGTCGGACGACAGAGCCCACCGATGCGCGGGAAGGTTGGTGATCCAGGAGGCCTGAGAGACGAGCAAACGCCATAAGATCCTTCTCACCTGGATTAAAGCTGATATTAGTACAACGAAAATTATTAGCTACAATCACATCCACCCACCTTCAAAGAAGTCTAATCCGCGTCGTGATTCATCGAGGCGACCCTTGATTCCTGGCTTTACGTAGCGGTGGCCTTTAGCGATACCGGTGGGCTTACGAGCCTTCCATCCTTCCTTGCACAGGTCACGCCACAGCTGCGTGAACGACTTCTCTCCAGAAGCGTTCAGCTTTCCGAATGGGGAAAGATGGAGTGGCTGACACGCGTTTGTGTGGACTGTCACCTCGATTTTTAAACCTTATACTCGTCTTTCTATGCCAACACGCTAATCCCTGGCTATCTACCCAGCGCAGATCTATTAGGAGCGGTCGACTGATCAGCACACATGCAAAAAAATAGATGCGAGATTCGACAGCGCATCCAACATTTCTGGATATTAAATACTGCAAAACGCTTATTCTGTAGGATACAGAATACCGTTCTAGAAGGGTTAATGGGTCACCATATAAACGTTATGGTAAAAAGACCAAAAGCATATACCTGAAGTGTGATTTTAAAAAAATAGTTCTGCCAAGAGACGAACCTCCAGTCTATAAAGGATGCAAGGTTTATGAAAGATTTCTTGCGGAAAGGTACCATAGGTAGATTTTCGCGTACCGCGACGTGATTGGCTTACCAACAAAAAATGGTATCTTCAAAGCGATGTCTACTGTAAAAATGACGTGAAAAAAGACGGAACGAGCAGTACCGTGAGGAACATTCACTCAAATTTCGCTTTTGTCCCATCGGTCTCTCGTGCTAGCCGCGCAAAGTAACACTCACTGTTGTTTCTATACATCGATCTGCGTCGTGCTAGCGATATGAATTATCAGTACGGTGTAGAGATGCAAGATGTGGCGTCAGCACCTGTGCTGTATCGATTTAATTGCTCATGCATGCATTCACAGCGCGCGCCACTGAATCGGCACCATTAGCATCTCCAGCAAGCACGACAAACACGACCCAATGAATGCAGTGGCTGTCTGCTGTAAAGTGGCGGGTTGGTAAGTGCATCGTTGTGATTGATGCGGCTGTCTCGTCATTGCAAGATGAAGGGCCGTAAATGCTGCCACTTAGACCGCAACGCGTTCCTGGGAAAGCCGTGAATGGGACGCTTTTTGCCAGGTTGCGCACAATAACTGTGAGTCGGTTAGGATAGCTGTTACAATGAAATCATAAATAAGGCACCTTATTACCGTATACAGCTGGTTACTTTTTAACGGGTTTAGGAAACACTTGAGAGTTGAAATGGTCTGTCCGATTTAGTACGATGTAGCTACTACATGCATAGTACTGCTTGACTTGGGGCTGAATCGGGCGCTTTTATTTACCAAAATTATTCGGCATGACACACAGAAATACAAAATACTTGAATCCAAAAAGGTGTTATTCAAACTTAAGGATTCATTCAACAAGCTACACTTGGTGTATCCTCGTGTACTTACAGACGAAAAGGGAACCGCTTTGACGTCAACGTCTTTGGAGTCAAGTCCTTCGGCTTCACCTTCAGCCACGCTGGTGACCGATAGTAGGTACACCTTTCGCAGTCGCAGCTTCTCCACCGAGGTTCGTATTTTAGTAAGTCCGCAAATTGGTCAATAAGATTCATCGCATGGACAAGCCACACGATCATGTCGTGTCGTTTTTCTATGCGAAGACCTTGACGTCGATGGCCCTCGATGGTAGTTCTGTCAGCTGCTGAATCGGCCCGCATTACTATGAGCTACTGGGTGCTCTGGTCTTGTTTGAACCAATCTCGCAGAATGAAGTCATTCAAAAATTGGATGCGAGCACAAATGTCCCAGCGAGCAATCTAAAGCACCAACGGAAGCGTAATCAGTGAAATATAAAGCTAAACATTTATATGCGACGTACCTCCGATAGCTCCATACACGTCCTTAGCCACCTCATCATCCACAGGTAATCATGAAGATAATTCTCTCCGCGGAGAGAGAGGTTCTTGTCAATATCTCGCATTTCTTTAACAGGGAGTGCGGCTACAAAATCGTCTACATCTGCAGTGGATCTAAATTTCGGCTCGACTTTCTATCATGATCGATCAAAACACGACATAGCTATCGTGATCACACTGAGTACTTAATCGCCCGCGTGGGTTAACTAACACAGGATATGTCGAGTCAAATTCGACATTATCACCAGCACTGAAGTGTGATAGTATCTAAAAAACGAAGGCGTCAAGGATTAGATCGAAATAAATTTAAATTGAATTACATTTCATACCGGCTCCTCACGTTTCGCTTTGTAAATGCCTTTCCCGTTTGATGCAAGGGTCATTCCCGGGCCTGGCAGCTGTCATCATTGTGAGTGGAGTATTATTCATAATCTGCGGTCATTTCCGTACCTCAACAGCTTAACTATCAGAACGGTAATCCAGCATCTGCGTTCTACACGTCGTTTTCTGAACTGGTGGCTTGCACGTTGTTCAAAAAGCATGCATCTTCAATTGGACCAAATATATTGGGGTTTGTATGTGTTGATTTGAGCCTAGTGGATCGTTCTACGCCGTCGGCAGCCTAATGTGAAGGGTACGCATACGTATCGGTACCAGCTTCATGTATACTGAGCCAGATCGATACCACGAGCTTGAACGTTACAAAAGATGGTACTTCAACAGAAGATAAGTGCTGGTATCATATCAAACTGTACTTAAATAATAGCTTAGCTACCGTATCTAATACAACTTGAACACAATCGTCTCCTACGCTTGAGTCGATATATCGCTGTCCTCGCAGCTTCAACAGCGCGCCAATGGTCCTCGGATCGGTCGTTAGAACCGTCATGCACTCGCATAGCTACCAACGTTTCGTGATGGTCGTCGTAGCAACGAAGCAAATCAGCTCATGTGCAGCTACTATGGCGGAGCGGGGAGTCGCATCTGGGAAATTCACCAACAGCTATGCGGAGAAGGCTGGTGACGCTTTTTAGCTCGGTTCAATACGTCATAATGACGTCCATATACCCGTCATCGCTGTCAACAGAATACTGGGATCGGTTTTGATCTTGTTGACGGGATACTCCCGGACTGCATGCTATTGAGTTAGTAAGGGTAGCGTCATGGACGTGGGTACACTTTTGTTGGGTTGAGCGAAGCGTGGCATTGTGACACCAAGCCGATCGTTCGTGTTGACTTCTGTGCGGTACGACGACTGCACGGAGAACGACACATACATGGCGTATGAGACGTGCACACATTGCACGCTTCCACGCAGACCGCCGCCAAAAATCCCGACATACACGCGAACGGCCCCATCGACGCTAACGGGTTTTGCAAATCAGCGACGACATCGGCGCCATGATATCCGGCGAGGCCGTCGCCACGTCCAACAAGGTCGGCGCTGCAGAGCTACTCGACACCACCGCGGACCCCGGCAACACTAACGGGACGGTAGGGTACGCTTGCCATCAACTCGACTTAAGCGTACGATGAGTTCAATATATGCTTGTGAGAGTCATGGGCAGCACCGCGTACGTCGTTTGCGTAGCCTTCGCGTAAGGTTGACCAGCCACATCGGGCTTGGCGATGGCTTCCAAAAAACAGCCAGTTGTAATTGGCGCTGACGGTCATTAGAGCGTCGTCCGCCCGGGCCGCCATCCATGGAGAGACTCAGTATCTCACCTGCGTGTTCATACTGACCAGTGCGCTCATTGCCGGTGCTCATTGACTCGCACGTCTGGTATTTATCACCAGCAACAGCAGTGGCATTGGTTGTAGATCCATGCGCTACAGACGCATATAGAAGCTGATTGGGCAGGGCAAAGAGTCGCACTATCAGGGTGTCGGTATCGAGCATCACACCAGCCTGCAGCCATACTGAAAGTGGATGCTGGAGCAGCGACCCACGCTCATTTTGTTTTATATTAGGTGGTGATTGCCGGGGAGTTCTTCTTGGAGGATGACGTCTGTTGTCGTCATCTAGGTGATCGCAACAACAGCAGATCTCGTTGAGTCGAAGCCGCCCTCCCGATTCTGGCGTAATGTCGAGTGGACAAGACCGTCACTATACAGGTAGCCGTCAGCGTTCGAGAGCGAGGTGTTGAAGACGAGTTAGCCGAAGCTGGCAATCCAAAAATGACAATTGGGTTTGCTGCCACTCCGCAAAAAGCGCGTCAAATCTCGGTGCCATTCTAAATCCGCAGTAAAAGTGCAGATACGCACAAGTTCAACATGGCTAGCCAATCGTTCGACAAGAAATTTCGGAATGAAGTGTGATTGGCCGCTTTTACCGGAAGCGCAGACATCCAAAAAAATCTCAACTTTGGAGATGGGAAGCCCAAAAGAGAGCCGACATCCCTGAATATCCACGCTATTGATGGAAACATCGTTGGTACCTGAATTGATATGCCTAATATCCCAAAACGATGTTAGAGAGGTGTGGACCAAATATCTTCAGTAGAGTATTTGATTGCACGTGTAACCGATGAATTCGATGCTACGATGTCGTTTTTTTTCAGACGCAGCGGACGTGATTTTGTATAAGCTTGCGAAAGCTCAAGTCGACGGCGGACGCGACATTAGCTGGCGAGACATATGGGTCAAGCTATCATATTTCGGTAGGACGCAGCACCAGCCTCGGCTTCGGCTAAAGACCCTGAAGCGAACCCACGGAGCAAACTTGGACAAATTCCCAAAGCGCGTTACGGATGCTGTAAGAAAACAAAGCCGATCAGCTCCAAAAATGACAATGGCGTTGGACACTAGACAGGTGGTCAGTGCTAATCAAGCAATGACTCGCCTCCTCCGTTATGATACGAGTCGTGAATAGTATGTACGAGGCCACCACCCCGACCATCACGCTGGACGAATTGTCCGGACCGGTGTGGCGCTAATCTTAGCCACATTTCCACCGCTTCAATCAAGCGATAATTTCGTTGATATTGGATCTGGAATCGGGAATGTCGTAGCGCAGGTTGCCCTGGAGAGTTGAGTTGGGAAGTGTGTGGGCATCGAGCTCCAGAACGACCTAGGACAGCTGTCGGAGATGCAGATCCAGGCTGCAAAGTGCCATTGTCTGAGAATATCAAAAGATATCGATTTTCAATGCTGATCTATGAAAGTTAAGTGAAATCGCCCAGGCGGAAATACAGGACATGAGTGTACTGTATTCGAGCAACATTGGCTTTGATCCAACGAGCAATGCGGCACTCGAGAAGGTGGCAACCGCGGTTCCTACGCTGACCCATTTAGTTGTGATGGGCAAAATTTGCGGTCGTCATTGAGCGAACTGCCGTCGCCGCTTTTGCGCAACCTGGAGACTGAAACGGTCAATTACTGTTCCAGTATCCTGAACCTCAAAACCTCATGAGGCCATCTGGTACACAAGGTCCTCCTCTATGGTAGTAGCCCTCGATAAGCCGTCATCATAAATACACAATGCGTGTGCGTTTTACAATATTCATCAGTGCAAAACACCGTAAAATCTGCTAACCACGCAACGGATCGTACGGGATGCTTATGTCTACAAGCCGCATCATTGGCGAGCGCAAAACGGTCATCCATTCCATGCGTGCCACCACAGCATGTAAGCGGACAGCCTCACAGACCCTACGATCACCAGCACAACCAAATCGGACGATGAGAGCCTGATGTAGGGTGAGAACCTGGTGGACCACGCGTACACGGTGTACGAGTGGTACACATTGTACTTGCTCACGCAAGTCATCGACAAGAGCTCTAGCACGACCTCAAATGGACCCACCAACGCTAACGGTATCGCCGAGTTCAGCGAGGACATCGGCACCACGGTATCTGTCGTAGCCGTCACGATGTCCGACGGGCTCAACACCGCCGTGCCACTCGACACCACCACGGACTCCAGCAACACTACCGGGACGACAGGTGATACCTGCCACCAATTCACTCAAATCGTGCGATGAGAACCTGTCGAAGGGTAAGGATATGGTGTACGACGAACGCATAGTGTACGAAGCGTTCATGACGTACGAGACGTACATATTGTAGTCACCAACGTTCGCCACCGACAGCGGATCTAGAACGCATTCGAAAGATCTCACTACTGAACCTAAGGTTTTTTTTGGAGTCCGGCGAGGAAATCAGCACCACGGTTTCCGTCGTGGTCGTCACGATGTCCGTTGGGTTCGGCGCCGCCGTGTCACTCGACACCACCACGGACCCCGGCAACACTACCGGGACGGCTAATGATGCCTGCAACCAACTCACCCAACTTGTACCATGAGAACCGGGCGCTGGGACGAAGGTATAGTGTACGAAGTGTTCATGACGTACGAAACGTACATATTGTACTCACCAACGTTTGCCGTCGACGGCAGATCTAGCACGCATTTGGATGACCTCACTACTGACACTAACGGGTTTGTGGAGTCCAGCGACAACATTGGCATGCCAGTTGGCTTTGTGCTACCACCCGTGCCGAATGTGCTCGACCTTGTATCTCTCGCAAATGGCAAAACAAATCAGCTTCCAGTTGCACCTGTAGCAGCGATTACAAGAACAGCTAAGCCATAAATCGCCGAGCAAAGCAATGCGACGTACTTTGTGTTGGAATGGCTTCATTATAATACGGGATCTGAATAACAATTAAAAATTTGAGTAGGTCGTGGAAGTTTTAACGTTGGTTCGATACGTGCAGTCCAGTTTGAGTTTTTCAGATGTCTTCGCTTCCGGTAAAAGCGGCCAATCACACTTCATTCCGAAATTTCTTGTCGAACGATTGGCTAGCCATGTTGAACTTGTGCGTATCTGCACTTTTACTGGGGATTTAGAATGGCACCGAGATTTGACGCGCTTTTGCGGAGTGGCAGCAAACCAATTGTCATTTTTGGATTTGCCAGCTTCGGCTAACTCGTCTTCAACACCTCGCTCTCGAACGCTGACGGCTACCTGTATAGTGACGGTCTTGTCCACTCGACATTACGCCAGAATCGGGAGGGCGGCTTCGACTCAACGAGATCTGCTGTTGTTGCGATCACCTAGATGACGACAACAAACGTCATCCTCCAAGAAGAACTCCCCGGCAATCACCACCTAATATAAAACAAAATGAGCGTGGGTCGCTGCTCCAGCATCCACTTTCAGTATGGCTGCAGGCTGCTGTGATGCTCGATACCGACACCCTGATAGTGCGACTCTTTGCCCTGCCCAATCAGCTTCTATATGCGTCTGTAGCGCATGGATCTACAACCAATGCCACTGCTGTTGCTGGTGATAAATACCAGACGTGCGAGTCAATGAGCACCGGCAATGAGCGCACTGGTCAGTATGAACACGCAGGTGAGATACTGAGTCTCTCCATGGATGGCGGCCCGGGCGGCCGACGCTCTAATGACCGTCAGCGCCAATTACAACTGGCTGTTTTTTGGAAGCCATCGCCAAGCTCGATGTAGCTGGTCAACCTTACGCGAAGGCTACGCAAACGACGTACGCGGTGCTGCCCATGCCTCGCACAAGCATATATTAAACTCATTGTGCGCTTAAGTCGAGTTGGTGGCAAGCGTACCCTACCGTCCCGTTAGTGTTGCCGGGGTCCGCGGTGTGTTGAGTAGCTCTACAGCGACGACCTTGTGAACGTGCGACGGGCTCGCGGATATCATGGCCGTCGTATATAGACGCTGAATTTGCAAAAACCCCGTTAGCGTCGATGGGGCCGTTCGCGTGTATGTCGGGATTTTTGGCGGCGGTCTGCGTGGAAGCGTGCAATGTGTGCACGTCTCATACGCCATGTATGTGTCGTTCTCCGTGCAGTCGTCGTACCGCACAGAAGTCAACACGAACGATCGGCTTGGTGTCACAATGCCACGCTTCGCTCAACCCAACAAAAGTGTACCCACGTCCATGACGCTACCCTTACTAACTCAATAGCATGCAGTCCGGGAGTATCCCGTCAACAAGATCAAAACCGATCCCAGTATTCTGTTGACAGCGATGACGGGTATATGGACGTCATTATGACGTATTGAACCGAGCTAAATAGCGTCACCAGCCTTCTCCGCATAGCTGTTGGTGAATTTCCCAGATGCGACTCCCCGCTCCGCCATAGTAGCTGCACATGAGCTGATTTGCTTCGTTGGTACGACGACCATCACGAAACGTTGGTAGCTATGCGAGTGCATGACGGTTCTAACGACCGATCCGAGGACCATTGGCGAGCTGTTGAAGCTGCGAGGACAGCAATATATCGACTCGAGCGTAGGAGACAATTGTGTTGAAGCTGTACGACTGTACATAGCTAAACGATTTTTAGTACAGCTCGGTTTTCAATCTATAGGGCTTGATCAACTTCCTATCGTTGTCGTGCTTTTCCGTTGAGGTACTTGTAAAGTCTTCAGATATCTTCTGGGGTGGCTCCGGCACTCATACGAGTAGCAATGTATGAAGCTTTGGATATACTGAGTTATTGTTTTCCAACTTCGCACTTCTGAGAAGCCCAAAGGGGGCGGGCTTGCGCGATCCATTCTGGTTCTTGCAAAGTTCTATACATTTAGTCCACTAAAGTGTCATGCAGTAAGTCAACATTTCAGCAGCTTTCACTCAAGAATTTGGCGTCGAGGTCCTAGCGAGAGCGTCGCAAGCCTGGTAGTCTTAAAGGAATGACGCAAGCGGGGCAGGAGAACGGTAAATAATCGATGGCTTACGAGCGACTCGTAGTTCGAAACACACTGGGTCCAAGTTGCTCGCTCATGGTACGAGATAATGTGAACAGCTCTTTTTCAGTTTGTTTCTTACTTTCCTACTTCGTAAACATATGCCAGAAGACCGATCCGTGGTTAAATTGGTCTGGCGAATTCTTCGTCAGGATGGCTGGATGGCCAAGCCTCCACCGGTCCGCAGTGTATCCGATCAATATCGATACATACGTCCCGGAGAGAGCCCGGACGGACGGAATGGTGTGGACTACTTATTAGTAGAGCAAGCGCTTATCGCGCACTACCAACAGGCATACATTGGATTCGAGAAATCCAACACCATGTTGGACGGGTGTGTATCATTACGTAGAAAATGTGGCGAAGGTGATTCACCCTGCATCAGTGATAATGGAGAGGACAGTAACTGCGACAGAAGTTTAGGATGACACTAAACACAATCGTAACCGAAATGTTATCAGGCTCACCGCTCTGACATAAGAAAATGACCGTAGCGACACGGTTTGTCTACGTAATGGTTTTTCTGGTGGCAATAGGGATCATAGAACGCTTGGTAAACAGGCCTCTGTGGTCACCGACACGGGTGATCTTTCGGACCAATCGACGCCTTATTTATTGGGCACAGCCCCGAGCCCGGACGTTGCCAGTCGTTTTGTAGGTTTTAAGTGTGCTGTTTGCAGCTCAACAGGCTCTTTAGATCGCCAGTGCTCAAGGTGTAAAAAAACAATGCCTCACGTTTGCTCTCATGACGTGTGCAAGTCACTGAATACTCGTGGTGCAAACGGCAAACGCATGGAAGATTTTGACGATAGCTGCTATTGCAGCAAGCAGCGCTACCTAAGCGCAATCACTGTATCTGATGTAGATTTTGATGGAATCCACAGTAAGGGCGATGTTGCATCTACAATTTCATTGGATGCAGCTGAAACCTATAACGGCGTTCTTACTTCCACATTGGGGCTTGCTGCTCCGACTAGTTCAAACAGTACGTCGTCTACGAGGCCATATCCAAAACGTAATCAGTCGGACGCAAGTCAACGCCAGACGAGTCAAAAACGACAAAGGACAACTGCTCCAAATGCCAAACAATCGTCAGTGCTGAACAAGAAGACCAAGACTGCCAAACAAAACAATGCTTACGTGAGAAAAAAAGGACGCTGTTACAGACATGCGCGATGAGTTAGAACGTAGAGCGCGGGCCTCGGCAGACAAGTTTATTGATGCAAAAATGTTGCTTTTTCTCCTGGTGAGGAAACGTGGATGCCACGATCTCGATGCCGTGATGTTGGGGATGCGTTTTCGGTGAGTATTGTCACGCGATAAAACGTGGAGAACGTAAGCAATGACGATAACATCAAGGTTCCGTCAGTAAGATTTCAGCTGAGATGGACAAACACTAAATACCAGACACGGGAGCACGTGCACGACATCGTAGAAAACGTTCGCGCTCGAGTGATCTGCCAATTTGCCAATATACAGAAGAACAAACTACAGGAGGCGAATCATGGACATCCCTATGTACTATGGCTCCCAATTTTCCAATCTGCCAGCATTAACTGAAAATTTAAAGAAGTGGAAGAGCTGGAATATCGCGAGTGGGCTACGTTTCGGGGACAAAGGGGACTTCAGATCCTGATAAACCCCACGGAAGTCGAAGCTATCGAAGCCATGACCTTTTCTTCAACTGCCTCTCAAGTAGAACCACTTGGTTTGTATTCACAGCATGACGGCTTGCTGGCAACCGTACTACGAGATGAAAGTCGTGGGCTGTTTGGTCACTCTGCTACCTTTAGTTTTTTTTGCGCTGTCTTTCTGGAACCAAGTCGTAGTTTTTACGAATGAATATGCCGAAGCCAGTGGCTCCCCATCACGTCGAAGTGTGGATTTAGATAATCTCATGAAGTTTCTGGGGATTTTGTGGTACAAGGATGAGACTTTATTGGCTTTATAATAATGAAGCAAGTATTTTTCCTGGAGCTCGCTCAACATGTTTGGAGTGTGTGATGATATGGAAACGATTCCTTTACATTTGAAAAAACGTATGTTTTCGATCGCAAGTTACGACATCCGACATCCAGCGAGATCCTGCTGCACGAATACGGCCTCTCGTTAATATTCTCACGTCACGTTGCACGCATCATGTGATTGTCGGTCGAAATGCCGCTGTCGATGAAGCCAGCATTGCTTGCAGGTCACAGTATGCCCGTCACGCTATAGCTTACAACCCTCGTAAGCCTAGTGGCAAGTATCATTTCAAGCTTTACGCTTGTTGCTGTTCAACGTCGTGTTATGTTGGCTTCAAATTGCACTGTGCCAGTGAGCTCCAAGACCGCCTGCATGGGGTTGTACCGGGAGCTGAAATACGAGAGCTACAATAGCTCACAAAACTGTCATCCGATATTCGCCCGCACGTCATTGAAGTCACGGCATCACTGCAAGGATCGCGAAGAATTGTCAATACAGACAATTTCTATAATTTGTGTCTACTTTTGGAGAGCCTCAGAGCAATTGGACTGTATGGTCGTGGAACAGTGCGGGCATCCAGTAAGGATTTCCCCCATTTTACTATGATTCAGCAAGGTGACTCAAAACCAAGAGGGTTCATGAAGCAAGGGGTTTGTTTAGCAAATCATATTGTTGCTGCTAGCTGGATTGATGGCTCTATCCTCAATATCGTATCCAACGCTGACGCGTCTACCTCTTTAACAGTGTACCAACGCATCCAAGCAACGAAAGAAGCATTTAAAGCTCCGACCTGTGTTAGTGAATATAACTCAGCAATGCAAGGCGTCGACCACCACGACCAACTACGTGGAAGGTTCTCTCTCGCCGGAGGCCACCCTGTCAAGAAGTGGCATAAAAAACTAGCTATGGCAATGCTTGATATTGGCAAGTGCAACGCGTGTATCTGCGACGAATGAGCGCGCGGTAAGAGCCCAACGAGCGATGACGCCTCACAGACCTGTGCCGCCAACCCCACACCGGCCTGTCGTGACCGGCACCGAGCGTTCTTCGTATCTCTTGTGCGTGAGTTAGTCAATGGTTCTTGGAAGAAATGGATTGATAGAGAAGCTGGAATAGTGTATGCAGCGAGTACGCCCAGTTCGGCAACAGCTCAAGCAAATGACACTCGAACCAAAACGAGTAAGCTATCAGCAGACGCAGTCCACCCACAGACGTGTGTCTCTCAGGAAGTCGTGCATTTTGCTATATGGAAGGAGCAGGTCAATGCGAGAAATGCTCCATTTTGCAAGTTTGAGTGTCGGGAGACGACTAAAAAAACCGACTCGTGCGAGACGCACCATGTCGCTCTCTGCAAGCGCGAATATCCAGTGGACCCTGCGAAGTCTCATCTATGTCAGGAAAAGCGGTGGTCTTGCTGGCAAAAATTTCATTTTTCTACTTTCCCAAGGGTCTTTACACATTTGACGGTAACTTGAAGAGAAGTTCTCCGATTTATAAAGCCCAAGCCACAGCTTTAAGGGAGTGGAAAGAGCGAAGGCCTGCAAGCACCAATTGCACATCACAACCATCGAACAGCACAGTTACGTAGGAGTTCTTCGCGTTAGCAATGCTTTTTTTCTAAACGTTTATTATAGAATACTAAGTAATATCTCCACATGCATTACGTGTCGCCTTTCCTCAGCGGCGACCTAACCGAGCTCTTATAGCATACATTTCGGAATCCTGAGCAAATTTTTCTAGTAGCATACCATCGTCTGCGATTCGTAGAATCTGGCTCGGTATCAAGGAAAGCGAGCCAAATCAGCCAGATTTCCATGATCGCTGCACCTATTCATCATCCTTGTCGTCGTCGTCGTATTCGACCATAACAACGCACTGACAACAGGAAATACGACTGCCAAAGCGGTCTTGATCTGGGCGCGCCACTGCAATCTAGTTAGCGCTATCAGTGCTTTGAACGTTATCGTAAGGATACGCTAGGCGGCATTTACATGAATTGCACACGGTCAAAACTTTCAGGCATCGGCAGCGCCTCTTTCTCCATTTCGAACAGGTGGCTGCTCCTCGAGGCTGCAATGAAAAGGTTCATCGATTAAACAGTCAGTAAATAATTATGCAGACGCGCAACCAGCCTTCCGATACAATGGAGTGACAAATCGGCGTTGGTATGGAGCCAACCGATCTTGTCAAGTCCATCTTAGTGTACATATCAGTCGTGAAGAGTGCAAGCCTCGCTGATATCCGCAAAGGTCCGAGCCTCGCTGATCATCGAAAATCTCCGAGCTATGTATTGTACCCTGACACCCGCCTCACGAGAAGAAAGAGGCGATCTCTATCGCTCGCACGCAGCATCTGTCGGTATCGCCGACTAGCGTGCCTTAGCACCCGCCACATGAGAAGAAAGAAGCGATTAATATCGCTCGCACGCAACACCTGTCGGTCCTTTCTCATTAGCGCGAGCTTGTCGTGTAAAATGAATTGAGACAAAATACTTAGAGATACGTGGAAGGCAATAGTTCGGTTTCTTTGCTGATGTTTATTCCCTTACGATTGGCTGAATTAAGATCTAGCTCGCAGAATTGCAGAGTACCAGATTGCGGTAGGGTTGATGAAAACATCTTAGTTTCAGTAACAGCTAAGATATCCATTCACCTTCTTTTGCAAAAAACCTACAGCTTGTACCATTTTGGTAAGGCCAGGATTAATATTGCTAGTGCTGCAGACTTTTTATAAACCACTGGCTGCAAATAATCGATAGGTTGCAAAAATATCGTAAATTCTGGGTAACGTAAAATGGTTCGAAAGTTTCATGTTGGTTGACGCCGTCAATATGACCTGGTCAAGCGACCGGTTCGATGTTCGTGAAGATCCCTGCTACTTATGGTGTGTTTTCTCTAAACGTTTAAAACACACACCAAACGGAGAGCATACGAGACCGGCGCAGCAGTGAGAGAGTCGTGCGAGCATGAGTGAGCAGGGCTGACAATAACAAAAAGGAACGATCGGCAGCAGGTCTTTGGTAGTGTATAGAGCAGATGCTGCAGCTTTGTAACGGCAGCAGGAGATGATTATTTACATGCATGAAAACATTAAGAATAGCGATCCTTTTGTCATAGCGTCTTGTGAGCTTATCACAATTGTTGCTCTTTTTGAGTTAAGGATGCAAGCTTACGTTCGGTACGGTGAACACGATGTGGCGTACGATCAAAGTTTAGCTGTACATACATACGTAGAGAGTTTGACATCGTCGATTTTCCTTTCAAAGAGTGGAAACAGTGTGGATTATCTAATTTAAGAGTGTTGTTTCAGTCCCCTAGCTCAGCACGAGATATTATCAGCCAATGCCAAGCGCTAGTGCTTCGCAAAAGGAGCTGGGTCCTTCACAATACTTTAACACACTGGATCTTAAAACTACATGCCGTGAAGATTAAGCTCTAAAAGAAATCTTGCAAAAATACTGGACATCGAAATGTTTTATGTCCGTGGGAGTTGCTATTAATAACCATCACACGTCATATTAACAAGCGGATTGTGCGGCGGCGGAGCAGGGGCGGGCAATGCTCAAGCGCGAAGCTTTTGTGACCTTTGTGGTCTGTGCTTTTAGTTACCTGGTTCGGTATATCGGTATGTGTATCGCTGTGGAACGAAAATCCATACACGGGTATATAAGTGAGAAGGATAGACTAGACAATCGACCAAACACGCCACAGCAGAGTGGCATAAGCTAACCACGTTGGGTATCCGGTACGGAATGCGCTATACTTACTTGACGCGGGTTTTGACCGTCCACTACAAGGCCTTTTGTCCATTCACAACAAGACGCGGGTTTAAGTCGCTATAATTCAGCTGGTTCGTGTCAAGATGGAACTAGACTACGTCACCTATATACAAACAATGATGTGGCATCACCGTTGCATGTGGTATCCTTCGAGGGGTTCTTCGTCGACAGCTAGTACGGACGTAAGTCGTTCGTGTTACGTTTCCCGCGCTCTCCGTTGAATGCGTGGTGAGGAATCACCGGCGAAACATCACGAGCGCCTAAAGTCAGACCCACCGTTTGATGCTGTACGTGCCGTATGCTTTACCGGATAAGTTTGAAACTGATGTATTTGTTGAAGCTAGTACTACTCGTCAATCCCAAGGAGAGCACAGCGGTAGCTAACCTAAGCAAATCCATGATGCATTCTTAGAAGTCCGCTTAGCAATACTTATCAACTATGACGAACAACCACCTCAACTATCAGAGCGATATTCTATGCGTTTTAGAAAACTACGCCGTTTGAGGTACGGTATTCGCTTTTACGGCGGCTCGGAATGGAACGTGGCAGCGAAATTGTTGATCGTCTGCTCCAATGTAGCTTTTTTTTGGTCGTGACATGGTATAAAACATGCGCTTTGTTAATAACTGGAAGAAAATTATAGAGTGGCACGCCGTAGCTCTTCAAGGCTAAATGGAATACGCGTTGCCTTGTCCGGAAATACAGTATTCTCGGTGCAGGTATCTGCAGAACCACTCTTTGCCCATGTAGTTTTTGCTCCCTTTTTCCGGTGCCGACGCAACGTAAAATCCACTAGTTGCAGAATCAATCGTGGCTAATGATCTAAACTTCTTGTCAGGCCTTGGGTGCGTATAAGGACCTAATTTGTCGACTCACACCACCTTCCACGTCTGGGTCACAGGCTTTGTGGCAGGTAATTTATCTTTTCTATATGTTCCGTTTTCAATTCTGGCAGGTTTCGCAGCGATTAACGAGCCTTTAAATCGCATGCTTGATTTTCGACCAGATGAAGTGCTGGTGGATCGTCCGATTTGCCATACCGGGATGCTTGAGCTATTGGTGATACCGTCGAATAATCCGAAGACGCAAAAGGTTGGCATCAGAATGCTCTTGTCCTTGCACAGCAACGAACGTTATGTTTGTTGTTGGTCCTTAAGCCTACCTTGACGTTCTTGCTGCTTCAATTGCTTGCCTGTCTCTTAGGCCTCAAAGATAGCATCAAAAGTCAGCGGGAAGTCCTCGCCATCTGGGTCAACTTCGTAGCACTCCTCGCTATCAGCATATTTGCTTTGAGAAAGGCGGCTAAGTGCATTGGCAACAATGTTGCTCTGGCTTAATATAGATAATTCTCGATGCCAGCCCTTTCACAAAAGGACGCCAGCGATCTACACAATATCATATCACTGAAAGTTCGAGAGCGATAAGTTCTTGTGGTTCGTGTAGACAATAACACGGTGCCCAAGTAAAGCATTTCGGGTCTCGCAAAGCACTTCCACAATGAAGAGCAACTCAAGCTTCATCATTGCGTGTTTTCATTAAGCTTTCTGCTGAAGAACGCCAGTGGACGTTCTTGCTAGCTGACGCTGCCCCCCCCCGCCCCCCGACAAATTGTATGGGCTTATAGTCATCTGCGGTAATACTTGATCCACGGAGCTTGCTATCAAAAGCTGCATTAGGTGGAATTGTAGTCTGATTCAATACATTGAACGCGGTGATGTACTCATACAGGAAAAGACCCTTGCCAAACCACAGATTCGTCTAATTTTGTCATCACATTAGCAACCACCCAGATACGTTGTAAGATACTTATCGTAGCTCGTACCAGCCGGCACATAGTTTCTAATATCGAGTATTTTTATATCCGATGTAGCAATGCACATTTAACTTGGCTTCTTGATGACAGATTTGATATTGTCGGTACCGATGGCAGCAAACAAGTCTTTCTTAATCAAGTTGATATCGTACCGACCCGAGTTGAACTCGAATACTGGTCAAGCTGCTGTTTAACCTTACTATAGTCAGACCGCTGCTCACTAAAGCCGAAAATGGTATGGAAGTCGAAGAAGCAGGCATACTTTCTCTTCCTTAATCCAACAGTCCACATCAGGCATCTTGTAGGTCTCACCAAGTACAGCACCAGGGATCGCCATACCAGTCAAGCCGTAAGCATCAATGATTTTTTGTAGAAGCGACTTGTACATATCGACATCGTACTGTTGAATCTTCACGGATACACTACCGATGTATTCAAACATATCCGTGAGCAACAGTTTTGGATTATCATTTATAAAGCAACGTAACGCCTCAGCTATCAGCTACTGATACTGACACAGGAATATGCTCGTTCGTGAAGACAGTATTTTCACCGTGGTGAGTAACGGTAGATTTAAGAATGGCCTCAAAGTCGTAAACGATGAAGTGATCGATGTACTGGCCAGCATTCTTGATCGAATACTTTGTTAGCACTGATCGAATAGTGTTCTGAGCTGGTCTATAGATAGTCGGTTCAGCTGGGAAACTTTCGATGTTTACGAGCTCACACTATTTTTTTGTATGGTCTCGTAGCTTAAGGCAAACTGTCAGTTTAGTAGCCTCGACCAGTTTAGTAGCCTCGATTGTTTTAGCCTGTTATATTAAGCTAGATCACTGTCAACGATCATAACTGGCTTATATTAAGCTAGCGAGCTTTCATCTGGTCTCCTCCAGCAGTTTATACTGTACTCTGGCCTCACTTTCGTTTCTCCACCGTGCGGAAAATACGCGCCAAGTAGAGCGAAGCAGAGCTCCATTGTGCCGTCCAAGCCGTTCTTGTCGGCGCAGAGCTAAAGGCAACAAGTTAATAACCGAGAATACCGCATAGAACACTAAAGAAATACGTGACTACTGCACGCAAAAACAATCCTCACGAGCCCAAGCGCCGAGGGCCGCCTCCAATGCTTTCGAAGAGTGCCGAAAATGGCATTAGAGACTGGAACCTTCAGCGACAGGTGACTGACCGTCCTGTCGGATGGCAATATGTCCTGCACAAGTCACAGCAGATTGCTGAGCTCGTGTGTGGTGTGAGTGTAGGTGAGGGGTGGTTGCAGCGCTTCATTTCGCAGCTGTGGTATTTTACCGCTTTCATGACCTAACATGCACACCAAGTTAGTTATCTTTAAGCTTATGGTTTGCCTCAATCTTACTGATATACAGCGTTCGTCATCTGTGATATTGTGCACCAAGCGATTTATGTGCTTGCTGCACCACGATTGAGCAATACAAGGAAGCGGAATAGATACTTACTCGTGAAAGACTTGAGAAAGATACTGAAGTGCGGAAGACGAAGCCTTCGCGAAGTAAGAAACCTGTAGGACAAAAACAAAATGGCAGTTGAGGCACTGCCGCCCTTGTTAGAGGCGTAGATTCAACCTCAACAGGAAGCCTGGGTCAAGTGGGCCTGTACAAACAAATAAACCAATTTATGTCATACACTTTCATCCTTATGATGTTGAAGATATCTTTTTCCCAACATGCCTGGCACCTGTACCGCACTTTCTCGTGAGCAAATGCATACTATAATTAAGTCAAGGAGGCTACTAAACCGGCAAGACCACACATTTGTGAAACTGGAAATGTAACGGGGTACGTAGCCCTAAGTGTACCCTGGTTACATGAAGTGTGACACTTCACACTTCAGGTGTATGACACGTCATACTCCGGGATATTTGGTACAAGGTACCAAGGTCGTTCAAGCCAACCATTGGTCAAACGACATTGCATTTCTATAGGTAACTTCTAGTTTGTATTAAACCCAAACTTAACCTACCTATAAATATACTCAGTTTACAATCTACCTTATTTAGGTCACTTCGCTCTCTTTAAATAAAGAGGGGACCTGCGACCTGCCGTTCACGGAGAGTTTGTATACTCTCGGAAGATAACTTCCTCTAGCGCAAGGTGCTGTGTGACCCCGTCACACTTGGTAGCACTAGTAGTCAATCCACGCCACCGCGGGTAGACTATCTGAACCTCTCCGAAGTTCGTTGCCATGGATAGGAACGACTTCTCCCAAATGAACGACTCTCAGTTCGAATCGGCTCGGAAGATGACAGGCAACTTCGGGATGGAGGCCTTGCAGAGCCTGGTGGTGTCAACACCGGCTGGGCAGCTCGAGCGCGTCAATGCGTTCGACGCGTACGAGCAGGGCCTCATCGCGCATGTGCGGGAGAACCTGCAGGCTCCGGCGGCGGAAGCAAATCCGCCTCACCCGAAGCCAATACGGCTGAAGGTTAAGCCGTATGAAGGGAAGGAAGGCGAGAACCTTCACTTCTAGGTCCGAGAAGTAGAGCTCGCGATGGACGCGGCTCTGATCTCGACCGAGCAACTGCGTGTTGCCTTTGCACTCTCCAACCTTAGCGGCCGTGCTAAGAGTTGGGTGTACACACGGGAAGCAACATCCCTTGGATGTTTCACATCCCGGGCTCAGCTGTGCGAACAGCGCCAAGCCGCGTTCCTCCCGGCGAGCTACGAGTACCGCCAGCGTTCGCGCTTCCTCTCGTGTAAACAAGGGAGGTGCGAACTGCACGAGTATGTGCAAGAGATACGGAGGCTCACGGCGTCCTTAGTGGGAAACCCACTCAACGAACACATCAATATGACTGTGTTCATGGACGGCCTTCGAGTGGGCCCCGCACGCACTCAGTTGTTCCGGGTGCAGCCAAGCACCCTTGAAGAGGCGATTCAAGTTGCTCTTCAAGAAGAGTACAGCCATCGGCAGGCGCGTACGCCAGCCTCAGCATGGCCTGGGAGTTCCTTGTCTGCTCACGGTCGAACAAGCCCCAACGGACCAGTTCCCATGGAACCCGGGTCCGCCGAACAGCGTGACATCCGCTGCTTCGGCTGCGGGAAGATGGGCAGCTTCAAGCGCGACTGTCCCGCGGAGAATCTCCGCAGACGCTCCTTCCCCAAGCCCGTCCTCAAGAATCGCTGACAGAAGCCAGGATTCCGGGGACAGGGGAACGCCGGGAACCAGTAGGGGCGGAGCGCCCTACTGGGGAAGAACTAAGTCTTCGTGATTGGTCCGCGGGTGGCGCGTACCACGGGGATTTAGCCCCTGAGAGTCTTCGCACTCTTGAATCGGCGAAGAGCAGCGGCGGGTTGCTCGTCGTACACGGATGTGTACGGGGATACGATCATCCCTTTAGAATCTTGATCGATTCTGGGGCGTCGAAGAATTTCGCACGCCGCCAGACGGTTGCTCGCAACAGCAACAAGCTGTCCGATGCTTTGAGAGAAAGCAAGGGCAAAGGGACGGTGTCAGTGCGACTGTCCGACGGGAAGGTCGTCACTGTTCCCAACGTCCAAGTGGATCTGTCCGTCAAGTTTGAAGACTTTGACAGCCTCGAACAGTTCACTGTTCTTGATATGGATCCATATGATATGATCCTGGGTATGCCCTGGCTTGAGAAACATGAGCCCTGGATCGACTGGCGAGGCCAGGCAATCGGTGTCAGTCGCCCTGCGCAGTCCGACAGAGCATTGGTGAGTCATGTTCCCACCTCTGTCAGGACCCGGGGTGCCCGTAAGGGCTGCCAGGGTACCCAAGCAATTGGCAGATGCTTGGGAGTCGTCGACGTATTTGACGACTCCGAGGATGTTTTTATGGTGGCCGCGCCCAGAAGAGGCGCTGGCCAAGTGGGTACTTAGGTCCACAGGCGGGTAACTTAGTTCCGCAGACAGCTGCAGCTGTCACGAACACTGAGAACAGCGTGTTCAGAGTGGGTAACACAGTTCCACTCACGGTCGCCCAGACCTTAACTGAAGAGGAAGACGTCGGATACGCTTCCTGTGTAAGTAACACAGTACCACACGCGGTCGCCCAGACCTTAACTGAAGAGGAAGCCGTCGAACTCGCTTCCTGTGTGGGTACCACGGTACCACACGAGGCCACAAGTGCCTAGGATGTCGTAGCGCCGACATCCCTAGACGTGGGCAGCAAAGCTTGACGTCACGGTCGCCGTCGTCAACGACGCCGCCGCCGACTGAAGTCGTATCCGAACTTCGTTCAGATCGACGTCGCTTCAACCGACTCGGAGTCCAGGGCCCGGGCTCCTCCGACAAGGCCGGTGGAAGAGTGTTGTCACATCTTCGATGGCGAGACCGGTTTTAGCCGTCAAGGCATCTGGTGTCCACTTGGAACCGTTGCCAGAGGTTGCAGAGATACTGAACCTCGAGGAAATGACGGCTGAGTCTTTCCTGGTCAACCTCAAGGCTGGAGAGATTGCTAAGATGGTACTAATGAGACCTGAGACCACTCGGGAGGAGCTGAACGCCTCCTCTGTCTTGGACGAGAACGTCCTGAAAGACCTGAACAAGCAGCGTCAGACGCGCTTGGGTTCTGAGATCCTTAAGAACCCCAAGGATCCGGTGTATCCTTTGGTGACGGAGTATGCGGACGTGGTGAACAAACACCCACCGACCCAACTCCCACCGGATCGAGGCGTACGGTACGAGATTGATTTCGTGCCCGGCACAAAATATTGTGTCACGAGGCAATAGCCTCTCCCGTGCGAGCAGTGCGAGGTCATTGATGCCTTCTTCGCCGCGAAAGCGAAGGCAGGCATGGTGCGGGAATCGAAATCCCCGCACTCGACGCCGCCTTTCTGCGCTCGGAAGCCGAACGGAAAGTGGCGTCTCGTTTACGCTTATAACAAGCTGAACAACGCAACGGTGTCGGCCCAAACACCAATCCCACGTAAGGATGTGTTGTTGAACAACATGGCCGGGAGCGTGCTGTACAGTGCGCTGGGTTTGGTAGACGGATACTACCAAATCCTGATGCGAGAGAGCGATATCCCGCTCACCGCGGTAAGAACTCCAAGCGGCATGCTTTGGTAGTGGCTCGTCATACCGCAGGGCTTGTCTAACGCCCCGGCGACGTTCAATCGCCTGGCGACGCAGCTGTTCCGCCCTTTGTGTACCTTCGTACAGACGTACTTCGACGACATATTCGTCCATAGCCGTGCCGAAGGAGGCAAGACGGCCATGGAGGTGCATCTAAGACACCTCCGTCGGGGTTGGACGTAATGCGAGCGAACAAGCTCTACGCCAACATCGACAAGTGCGTTTTCGCGTCACCAGAGATTAAAGTTATCGGTTGCTTCGTAAGCAACGTGGGCGTTCGGGCTGACCCAGACAAGGTCAAGGCCATAGCAGCATGGTCGACGCCCCGATCCGAGAAGGATCTTTGAAAGTGGTTGGGCTTGGCCAACTACCTTCACAAGTACAGCGCAGGGTACGCGGGCTTCGCTAAGCCCTTGTCGAGCCTCCTTTAGAAGGACGTCGACTGGCGCTGGGAGCAAGAGCTCCAGGATGCTTTTGACAGCATCAAGGCCAGTCTCCAAGAGGCCCCTGTCCTGGTCCTGCCGGACGAGACGAAGCCGTTCTGCGTCGTCTGCGATGCCTCCGATTACGCTATCGGGTGTGCATTGCTGCAGGCCGACACGCCTGGACACGAACGAGTCATCTCGTTCCAGTCCAGGCAGCTCAAAGCCGCCGAGCGGAACTACCCTGTCCACGACAAGGAGCTCCTGGCAATGAAATATGCCCTTGTGAAGTTTCGTGTTCACCTTCTGGGCTCTAGGCCCTTTGTGATCTACACAGACCACGCGTCCTTGAGGACGGCGACTAACGCGCCAATCCCACGTAAGAATGTGTTGTTGAACAACATGGCCGGGAGCGTACTGTACAGTGCGCTGGATTTGGTAGACGGATACTACCTAATCCTGATGCGAGAGAGCGATATCCCGCTCACCGCGGTAAGAACTCCAAGCGGCATGCTTTGGTAGTGGCTCGTCATGCCGCAGGGCTTGTCTAACGCCCCGGCGACGTTCAATCGCCTGGCGACGCAACTGTTCTGCCCTTTGTGTACCTTCGTACAGACGTATTTCGACGACATATTCGTCCATAGCCGGGCCGAAGGAGGCAAGACGGCCATGGAGGTGCATCTAAGACAACTTCGTCGGGGTTGGACGTAATGCGAGCGAACAAGCTCTACGCCAACATCGACAAGTGCGTTTTCGCGTCACCAGAGATTAAAGTTATCGGTTGCTTCGTAAGCAGCGTGGGCGTTCGTGCTGACCCAGACAAGGTCAAGGCCATAGCAGCATGGCCGACGCCCCGATCCGAGAAGGATCTTTGAAAGTGGTTGGGCTTGGCCAACTACCCTCACAAGTACAGCGCAGTGTACGCGGGCTCCGCTAAGCCCTTGTCGAGCCTCCTTTAGAAGGACGTCGACTGGCGCTGGGAGCAAGAGCTCCAGGATGCTTTTGACAGCATCAAGGCCAGTCTCCAAGCGGCCCCTGTCCTGGCCCTGCTGGATGAGACGAAGCCGTTCAGCGTCGTCTGCGATACCTCCGATTACGCTATCGGGTGTGCATTGCTGCAGGCCGACACGCCTGGACACGAACGAGTCATCTCGTTCCAGTCCAGGCAGCTCAAAGCCGCCGAGCGGAACTACCCTGTCCACGACAAGGAGCTCCTGGCAATGAAATATGCCCTTGTGAAGTTTCGTGTTCACCTTCTGGGCTCTAGGCCCTTTGTGATCTACACAGACCACGCGTCCTTGAGGACGGCGACTAACGCGCCTCACCCCTCCCAAAGGATGGCGAGGTGGCTGTTCTTCTTCGTGGAATACAACTTCCGCGTCGAATACAAGCCGGGCAAGCTCAACGTGCTTGCGGACGCCCTCTCTCGGCGTCCTGACTATGAGTTGACTCACATCACGCGGGTGACAACGGATCTATATGATCGGATACGCATGGCGTATCGGGACGATGAGGCTGTCGCGCCTATCGTCAAGTTTCTTATGGCAGGAACGAGCGCGAAGTCCGACTGACTCTCGTCGCGACAGCGCTCACGGCTCCACCGATATGAGTGGAAGGATGGACTCCTCTATTACCGGGTGAAGCCCAATGATCCTCCACGGGTGGTCGTACCCAACGACGAGGATCGGAAGTTCGATATCCTCGCGGAGGCGCACGACGCGCCCTCCAGCGACCACTTGGGCCGAGAGAATACATTTCTGTCGGTCTCTCAGACCTTCTGGTGGACCCACATATACAAGTGGGTCGCCCGGTATGTTACGACATGCGAAACATGTCAGCGAGTCAAACACGGAGGGCACGCTTCGGCTCCACTACGAAGCCTGCCCGTACCGGCTGACTGTTGGAAGTCGATGAGTGATGACTTCATCTTTGGGCTTCCCGCCGACGGACACGGCAACACCGGAATTTTCGTCTTCGTGTGTCGGCTGAGCAAGATGGTACATCTTGCTCCAGTTCCCGTCACTGTTACGGGCGAACAAACCGCAAGGTTGTTCGTCGATGGCGTGTTCCGCTATCACGGTCTCCCGGAGACAATTGTCTCGGACCCGGACCCGCGGTTCACTGATGCGATTTGGAAACGCTGTTCCCTTTACTGGGGACTCGTCTGCAGATGTCCACTGCGGACCATCCGCAGACAGACGGCCAAACAGAGCGCGTCAATCGAGAGCTCGAGGACACTCTGCGCAGTGTGTGCGCGGCAGCACCACGTACGTGGTCGACGCAGCTTCCAGTTATTTAGTTTGCGCTCAACAACGCGGTGCACGCGTCCACGGGGTTCACGCCGTTCTACTTGAACGGCTTCCGCCACCCCAGAGTGCCTCTCATTCTTCGAGGAGATACTGACTCCTCTATTCTAAGTGGGTGAGACGGTCGGAAAGGCCTTTTACTCCCAGGTCTCGGATGTGAGACCAGTTTCGTTGCGGAAACAGGTGGAAACCTTTATATATACCAAGCTGAGCATTGTCAACAGGGTCCGCGATGCCATTGCAGCGGGCCCAATATAAACAAAAGGAGTACTCAGACAAACATGGGAGAGGGAGCTTAAGTATATTTGAGGTTGGGGACTTAGTGTTGCTAGACACGAGGAGCCTACCGCTTGACACTGTCAGCTCTGTCGGCAGCAACAAGCTGAAGCACCGCTTCATCGGATCATTTGCGATCCTTGCCAGACATGGTGCGTCGTACACCATCGACCTGCCAGAGTCAATGACGACGCTCTCGATGTTCTATGTTGGACGTCTTAAGCGGTACTTTGACCCGCAGGGGGTTGCTGACTCGCAGACCCCCTTGACCCAGCTCCTCGAAGCGGGAAGCGGTCACAGTCGTTGATGAGGGCGTCGGAGAAGGCACCCAAGCCTCGGTCGGGACGGCAAGGCTGCGGTCAAGACCGTACGCCGGAGGGCTCCATACGAACGGACCCCGGCGCCATACGCCGAGTACGCTGAGTACGCCGGGTACGCACCATACGCGTACGTCTGGGAGTGTGCGGCAGGCGGCTCCGGACGTGGCAACAAAGCCTCGATCCGTCGAATCATCCGAAAGGCCTCGTCCAGATCGGACGAAGAGACCCGGCGATCCACTCGCAGGTGCAGGCTCGCGACCTCACGCTCCAACAGGTCCAAGCGGCCTGCAAGACGAGCGAGCTCGCCCTGATTCCCGGCCTGAGCGGCCGCATCACCGCCAGTCCCAAGGCCAAGTGCAATCTCAAGCGCGAGGACACGTTGGCGGAGGCGGTCAACCTCAGGGCCCTGTGTCGGACCCGCAGTCGGAGCACTCGGACGAGAGTGGCTTTCGGGAGGCGCCGAGTACTCGTACTCGTACGAGGGCACCTCCGCCCCTGCTTGACCGGAATGAAGAGGTCCACTTTCACGTGGAGGGGATCCTCAAGGAGCAACGGCGTCGCGGTAAGCGACAGCTCCTCGTGAAGTGGAGGGGTTATGCCCACTCCGAGAACTCGGGGGAGCCGATTGAACGACTCCCGATTGACTGCCCGAAGGCTGTCGCAATCTGGGAACAGAAGCGGCGGCAGCTTCATAAGTAGTCCGGGGCTTCTTGCCCGAACGGGGTACGGACGATGAATACATTCCGTATCCGTGCGCATTGTGAGCGCTAGAAGCCGCGCGCTTCAGGATGTCCCTTGGCAGCATGCGCTTGTTGACCAAGTGGGCAAACCTCACACGAAGATCACGCTGGTATAGGATGCGGGACAGCAGCTGATCTTCATGGAGTTCCCGTAACTCCGTGGGTGAGTACTTAAGCGTCGACACCCATGTCCATAACATGTCCTCACAAGTACTCCACGTGGGACAGTTCTCGGGCATAACCCAGGGGTATCCCCAAAGAGGATAGATACCACCCCGGGTCTCGGGCTTCTTACGACAAGTCGTGAAGTCCTTGAGAGGGATGCGGTGTGGCGCGAGAAGCACACACCGAGCAGCCTCCATGTTGTCAGCGAACAGCTGTTCTTTCTACACAAGGGCACGTTCGTAGATGCCCCTAGAAGTGTGGTCGCCCACAAGGCCACGAGGAGCGACGAGAAGCTCTAAGAAGAGGTCAGCCCCAGAGCTCTCCTCGGGAGGCCAATACCCTCTTGAGTTGATGGCAGCTCCCTGGCTGACGGGTGCCACCACCGAACCCCCACACACACGCTGGGCAGCTTGGAACTCCTCCTGCTGCTGGTCGAGGTCATTCGAGACCTCCCCGGGCTCAGCGATAGCACCCTCCTCCTCTTCTTCTTCCTCCTTCTCCTCCTCTTCTCCCGAGGAGTCGAAGATACTCTGATAGGAGTGGAGACTTAGAAGCTGTACGCTTCTTTGAGGGCTCGGCGCCTTCGGCTTTAGAGGCCTTAGCACGCGCAAGACCCTCGGCAAGCGAGAGACGTTTGCGAGAATTCTCTTCCTCATCGCCACCGGCTTTGGAAGAGCACTTAGCCTTGACCGCCGGACTCTCCGAGCGCACAGACGGTCTGGGACTGTGATCACCTTGATCACTAGCGAGCGACTGCACGCTGTCATCCTTGTGCTCACTGGGCACTGGGCTATGCCCTCCCACAGAGCCCACAGGAGCATCGTGCGTGCTCTCGAACTCGGCATCGTCCTCACGGCCAGAGTTGAACTCACGTTCCACGAACCGAGGTTTCGGACGATTGTCCGAGGCCGAGGGCGACGGACTGCGGCGCTTGCTTGTTCGCTTGGCCACAGCCGCGTCACCCGAGGAACCGATCGCCTCGGAGGCCACCTGAGTAGCCTTCTTGAGTGCGAGCCTTTGCCGTGAGGCTTAGTGCTCTTGGCTTGCGCCTTACCGGCCGCAGTCTTGGAGCGTGTCTTAGCACCGCTCTCTGCAGCCACGAGGCATGGTAACGGTCGAATAGGAGACCTAGACGAAGAGCGCACAGGTTGCTGCTCGAGGCTCCAACTGTGAAGTGAGCCTCCGCCGCGCTCGCGCGGCCAAGTCAATGGTTTTCGACTTTGAGAATGAGAGTTTTTGACGAACACTTCTGATTGGTCGGTAAACAGAAACTAAGTGGGGGAGGATGTAACGGGGCACGTAGCCCTAAGTGTACCCTGGTTACATGAAGTGTGACACTTCACACTTCAGGTGTATGACACGTTATACTCCGGGATATTTAATACAAGGTACCAAGGCCAAGGTCGTTCAAAACCAGCCATTGGTCAAACGACATTGCATTTCTATAGGTGACTTATAGTTTGTATTAAACCCAAACTTAACCTACCTTTAAATATACTCAGCTTGCAATCTACCTTATTTAGGTCACTTCGCTCTCTTTAAATAAAGAGGGGACCTGTGACCTGCCGTTCACTGAGAGTTTGTATACTCTCGGAAGATAACTTCCTCTAGCGCAAGGTGCTGTGTGACCCCGTCACAGGAAAGATAGCTTTATAAAAAACGTTTTACCTGTTATTTATTTGTTAAAAATCTCAAAAATCGGCCTGTTACTCCTCATTTCAACGCTACCTCATATGTGTCAATTGGAATATTAGATGGCGAGTTATCGCAGATTTAGTAAAATCACTCAATCGAGGCTACTAAACTGACACTTTGCCGTAGCAGAGCTAACGAAAATCATCTCACACTTTGAGCATTGATACTTAGACTGGAGCTGATCAATGTTCTTTATGTGCAATGCATGGCTCTCATGGGAAAGGATATCCATAGATACCCCCTCTTTCTCCGAGCGACGGGTACACTCAGCTTTACATCCATAGAGTAGACGCTAATAGCTAACAACGAGCTGTAGGAGATCAATCGGTTTGAAGCCACGGAGCAGGCTAAGCGTAAAGCTGATACCCTTATGAGCAGTATCTCTTAAAAACTTCCTTAACATGAGCCTGGATCCGACGAGGATCATTATTAGCATGCTGATTCAAGTTCCACGCGATACAGGGAAACACACACTTGTTTGTTGGTCTTGGGGAAGTTGATTACGTACTTGTTGTCGCGTATAATCTTAGGGATAACAACTTCACTATCACCAAGTGCATGCCCACGGAAGTATATGTAAATCTTAAACCCGGTAATCGTCTTCAGCTTTTAGCCAGATTTGGGGTAGTTTAGCGTATTAGCCAGCTCCATTGACCTTATTTTTGAGATAATTTTCTTTAGGATGTCAGATCGCCTGTTGAGGGTCTCAAATACGTAAGTGGTAGCCAGATTCGGGTGCCAGTACTGGGTAAAATTTCCATCCGTTAGACTTATGAGATCGTACCCAAGAGCAATGTTTACCTTGAAGGCGTTAGTCTGGGTAGCAAGCACGTTCTCGAGCTTGTCATAGAACTCAGCAGTCTGGATACCTTCATACAGATGGGACTCCATGTGCTTGCCGTTGTAAAAACGATACTTGGGATCCTTGTAATAGTCCGGGGAAATGTGCTTCTTCTAGGTCTCGACGGAGATCTTGTACTGCCTCGCAAATAGCTTCTGATTGGTCGGATGGGAAACGTTGCTAACCCAGTTCTACCACGCACCTTAACGCGGTAAGGTACTACCCCAGCAAATGGCATCAATATTTAATACCTTCGAGCTCGCATTGCCTGTATACTCTTGTCTCTACCATTCCTGTGGAAATGACTTTATAATTTTTGGATCTTGTATCAGGATCGACTTTATATCTAACCCCTATACAACAAATTTCAAAATTAATTAATTAAAATACTTTGTGTACGATCTGTCGAGCGTTTGCAAAACCAGCGATAATATTTTGAATCGTGAGACTTGATCCAATTGAACGTCTTATCAATGTACTTGATTTTGATTCCAATAACCGTTCTTGGGAGTAAATTAAGTGCCAAATCCTGCCTGGAGGCCTCAGATACGATATCACACTTAAATAGGAAGTGGGTATAGGAGTCATCCACTCCCACTAACGACTCTGGCTTTCGATTTCTGTACTTGCCAAATTCTAGCATCGTCTCGCTTAAAGAAGTAAGACCGCGGTCTCGACAATCCTTACAATATTTGTAGAAACCCCTGTACCGGCGTTGGCAGCCGAGGCACACCTTATAGTGCCCACTAGGGTTGGCAATTCACGACTATTAACAGGTATATTAGCGATTATAATCGTTTACATTCCCAAGTTAACATTAATATTAACTGTGAATATCGAATGTTCAATTTCTGGCGTATGGTGATGCTGCCAGTAGGTTGAAGTCCCGCGAGATCGCTCTGCTCGAGCAAAGATCTCGCGTGAGACTCACAACACAACTAGCGCCCCCACCCCGACGTCTTTCCCTGCCGTGCAAGCTCCGTTCATCTCCACAAAAGCTCAGCCCGACGCTGCTGGATATAGCCCCTTCTGACGGTACACCAATTCTCGCGCGTGTGTGCGACGTTCAAGTCGCTTTCAAACATATTGACACAGTCTGATACAGGGTGTGAGCTTAATACGAGCGCTCAACAGTATGGCACCGTCACAGCATGAGATATGGAGGCTTTACACCGTTGCAGTTGCCCGCGTCAAAGGAGCTAAGCCCCACCCGGACGCCAGCTGCAATGCATGTGGCGAGGTGCTGAAGAATGCGCAGCCTTCGCGTAACATGCTCACACACGTGTTGAAGTGTGACAAGGTCGACGCTGAGTCGAAACAGCGGTGGCTTCGGTATGACTCACAGCGTCGTCACGAAAAAGCATCTAAGCTGCTGACCCCAGCAAGACGCTCAGCTAAAACTCCGTCGTCTATTAGTAAGCGCTTATTCCATACACCCCAGAGTGGGTCTCCACGCACGGGCTCACGCAAGAGACCACGCAGTTCTTTAAACAAGTCGATCAAGCAGAGTGAGGAGGACAATTTCTTACGGGTTGCTATGGGGTTCATTGCTACCGGTATTCCTTTTCGAGTGATTGACGACCCTCATTTCCGCGCTATGTTTGATTATCATCTCGCCGGCAGCTTTCAGAGGGCCCTGTTGGATTTAATTTTCAAGCGTGAGATGGACCGGATAATTGCTTTGATGAGTGGAGTTTCCGGGTGGACGCTCGTGACGGATGGCTGGTCCAACGTTAATGGTGACAGTATCATTAATTTTGTTTTTGTGAATCCTAAATTTCCTCCTGTCTTTTGGAAATCAATTAATACGAGAGCTGAGGTACACACCGGGCGTTATATTGCAGACACTATTCTATCCACTATCCTCGAGCTTGAAGAAGCGGTCGGAGCTGGGGCAGTTACCGCCGTCGTTACCGACAACGCCGCGAATATGAAAAAGGCTTGGAAGCTTGTCCGGATGGAGCGCAAAGGTATGGTGTGCACTGGGTGTGCAGCACATGGAATGAATCTGCTGATAAAAGACATCTTTAAAATGAAGTTTTTTAAAGACGTCCTCGACAAGGCACAAGCCCTAGCTCGTTTCATCAGGGGTCGGCGTGGCCTGTGGTCGTGTTTTCGGGATGCTCAAAAACAACTTAAGAAGCGAGGAGAAAAACGCCGTCGTCTCTCGCTGACGGTGGCAACACGCTGGTACACCCATGAGAAATGTATCGCCAACGTGGTTCAAAATCGAGATGTCATTGCTGCTATTTTTTCCGACACAGCCTTTCTAAGGAACTACAAGGGCTCAGACCTGGAAGAAGCGACGAAGACCTTCAAGGATGAGGAGTTCTGGCAAGACGCTGCTGTTACAGTCGCTATAATCCGGCCTATCAACACGAGCCTTCTGCCTTTGAGCGTGATGATTGCAGTATTTCGCTTGTTTACCACCAATTCAGTTGGCTGCGAACTCACGATGTCTACACAAAATCCTTGGATGGATGTAGTACGGAACTTCAGCTGCAGGTGCTTCGCGCAATCGAGGACAGAAAAAAGAAAATTTGCTGGAAGCCACTGGGGATTGCCCATATGCTGGACCAAACAAAATCGATGGATGGGCACGACTCAAAAAAACTGATAACTGATGCTACTGAACTTGCCAGGAAGCTAGAGCTTGTCGATCGATCTCAGGAGGATACGTTCCACAATGAGCTGCAAGAATTTGTTCTGGAAAAATGTAGCTGGAAAGGGACGGAGCGCTTAGACAACAATCGGTTCAGCCCATTGAGCTGGTGGTCACTTCCTGATACCAAATACCGTCTGGTGCAGTCGTTTGCGAAGCTACTATTATCAATACCGACATCGTCAGCTTCTAGTGAGCGCAGCTGGAGCATCCACGGATTTATTTACACTAAACTGCGCAATCGCCTTACTCCTGAGCGGGTTAGCAGACTCGTTTTCGTGTACACCAATATCGCTCGGAAAACTGAAGTGAACCATATCATGTACCAGCTCTTTCCTGAAGCTTGTGACGGTAGTGACTCCAGCGATAGCAGCGACGATAGCGAAGATGATAGTGGGGAGCTCACAAACGACTACCAATCGCCATCACCCACAACAAGGCATCTGCGGACAAAACCAACTGGCTCTGGATCACCAACAGCAGTACTTCACGAGGTAAGTCTTAATGATAGATTCACCACTCCAGTTTTCAATGGACGAGAGCAACCGATATGCCAGACAAGATAGATTGAGCTGCAAAACAAATAATATATATAATTCCCTTCTCAAAACACTACCGCACACACACAAGATGATAGTCAACACCGTTGCATCCACAAACACACTCGAGACGAGCCGGTATTGGCGCTCGCCGGGCCCGGTGCACCATTTCAATGCAGAAAGCTGACCGATCATAGTTCGCCACTCAGAAAATTAAATTCATCCATGAAAGGGAGTCTCAATGACTGCACTGTCAGCTCTCCTCACTGAGTGTATGCAACTTTGAGCACGAGGCAGTCTTCTTTTCATCAATTTTCCCTTCTTCATGACCACGACTTCATTTCCAGATCAGCGTTTAGCGCAAAATCATCTGTAAGCTGCAAAATTGTTGCTCCAGTGCATTACCTCCTAGCGTTTCCAAGTTATTGATCATTTTGCAATTTGAAATGCTAGACTATCACAATAGAAGCAATAGAGTTAGCAAGACTCACGCACAGCTATGTCGACAAATATTGTAGTGCTACTGATCGCGATATCTTTAGGGTTTCAAACCGCTAACTGATGTTTCGGCTGCACTTGACCGCAATACCTTATCCTCTTCCCGGCTCGGATCTTCCAACCATCTCAGGTAGCGGTGCTTGCATTGCACCAAACATTCACAGATTTTTCCGTGAAAGAACCAATCCAAAATTGTGCCTGGCCACCTCCGTAAAGACTCCATCATCCCATAGAAATTATCTCGGAATGGCAGTAGCTAGCGTCGTGACCGATGTGCGTACTCTTGGCTTCTTGCTCTTGCGTTATGAGCTCCGTCAACTAATCTCCCTCATAATTACTGGTACCTCACGATAATAACTGCTCGAGTGCCGCAGACACATCAAATTTCTAAGAAACAATAACACATAGTCACCTGCGTTTCCTCGAAGAATACGTTGTAGCCTCTCAGGCTGTCCACTCGAACGATCGCCTTCCTCGAAGCCTTGGGAGCGCATTATTTGACAGTCTGTACCGCAAAACATGCAGCAGCAGGCGTTGAGCTTGATCTCTACGGTGAACACGAGAAGTAGTCGAAGACAATGCCCCGGTCTACTGCGGTGCAAGAGTACGCCGTAGTTGAGGGAGCAGAGTGCATTGTGGTCGCACTACAGCCGCTGTCTTCGGCAAACAGATCCAGGTAGCTACCGCATAGCTTCGGATTTGTAGCGCTCTCCGACTAGTGCATACCCATGCTCAATTCTCCTTGCCATAACCGCTTCGCTATGCGAGTGGAAGTCGGTTGTACAGTAGCCCGATTGTTTGTTTGAATTGTCACTGTGAAAATTAGTTATTCATTGTTATTAGCGATTAATAACCCATTCAGCTAATTTAGCTGATATTAACGGTGAATATCAATTGCCAACACTAGTGCCCACCAAAAAGCTTAGCACACTCTGAACCAACGAAGTGATGATTCTCATCCTCGTCAATGATAAGGAAGTGTCGCTTGAAAGGGGTGTTGCAATAACACCGCGGGTTCGATAGCCAGCGGCACGGAAAACTTGCGTTTTACCTAAAGCCATCCATTTACCCTTGTCCTTTGCCGCATCACCCAGACGGGCTAAGGTCGCCGAGAGCATCCTTCGAAATCGTCAGCGTGGTGGTCAATCAGTGTCTGTCTATATGTGGCTTGACTTTCTATGTGGTAAAAAAAATACTTCGAAGTAATTAATTAGCCAAGTTCGGTTAATGTCTTAAGTTCGGCTTCGTTGCTGTTAAGTTCGTCTTTCGGCTTCCGCTTTTTGCGCGTACGAATTTGGTCCCTATTTCTATCGTCGTACCTTTTGTGATAGGTTAGACGAGCTTCGCGTGGTGCGCTGCTTTGATGCTCTTTAGCGAAAGGGTAAATACGTCATATTTATATGCTATACCTTTATATTTGTCAGGATTATTGTGGGAATGTCCATCCGTTTTATATCCTAGATCGAGTATGGTCCATAAAACCACGCGTAAAAATGAGATGGGAAGAGACAGGCTATCGAATTACCATTTCAGAGCGTCGATTTACAGGATATGGATGTGGAATCGATCCGAAGCGGTCGATTCTGCCGTGGCTCGATTTATCAGACTGTTTAGTTAGATCGATTTGTACTTTTTATAGACCTCGATTTAATAAACCGACCTCTTTTTATTGTACACCGAGCATCAGGCTATTAATATTAGTGAAAAAAAGAAGAAAAGAATTGAAATACACAATAAAAATACATTTATAAAGCGTCTCACGCAAAAGTAAGTTTATTTCTACCACCATTGCAGAAAATTTCACGTGGATTCACTTCCACTGGCGCTATACAGACTATAACTCATTCTTTGTTTCACCTTCGGTATCAGGCGGCAACGAAGACGGTAATTCGGGGATTAATCCTTGAAATGTGAAGGCATAGGATTGATACTGCTTGTTCTTCATTGAGCCATCAAGTCCACCAATATATCCCACTGGTACTCCATATTTGGTGCATACAAGCGCGCTTCCAGATAGACCAGGAGCTGACAAAGATGAGAGAATCATTTGGTTTCCACGCCAACCGGTGATTTTAGCTGGAAAGGATGCGTAAGCGTGACCAAAATGTTGGTCTTGAAGAGCGCCAGGGAATCCGAACACGTCAACATTCTTCGTGTCATACGCCTTAAGGGACATTTTACATCGGACGAGCTTGTTATCTCGTGGCACAGCAACTTTGAAGATTGCGAAGTCGAACGCAGCCGAACTACACCAGCATGTGTCCTTGTCGAGGCTAAATCGAATGACTTCTTCCGGCTTCGTCGTATCGGGAAGGAGCTGCTCCACCACAACTAGAGGCTTGCCGGATAAAGTTGGTGTTTTCATCGCTGTCGTCCGTGGAGATTTACGACGTGGTTGCATTGCAACATTCGCATCCTTCACATCAGCATCTTTCCTTTTCCTTCCACTTGTTTTCATTGAGGGAAAGAGTCTCAAATACCATTTGATTTCAGACTTGAAGTGACCACTCAAGTGATCAGTGAATGTAGCGTCTGTCCACATGTGCAAGTTCGTCATAAGATACAAGTGCGTCGGCGTTTGATCCACAACCAGCGCCGTTCCTGAGCACACATCTTCCGAAGAAACTCTCACAACTGACTTCCACAGATTCAATTGAACCTTAGGATCCATTGGGCTCCATGCGTCATCGTCTCCCGTAGACCGTGGAACCACCACCAGCACGTGGATTTGGGAAGTTGATGGAGGATCCATTCCAATCAGCACGTCCTCCAACGAATCTTCTCCCTGTAACTCTTTGTCTTCACTCGTGAGCGCTTCGATGAGAGCAGTCTTTTCGCCCTTCTTCAGCTTCGTTACGTCTTCCAAGCGAGAAGAGAGCCACTTGCTGTCCGCTGTCTTGGCCAGGAAGAGCTTCAGCTTGTATGCATCAACGTCCTTCAAGTCGTTCTTCTTCTCCGCCTTGACCGCCTTCTTCAAGTCAGCCACCGAGTCGCTCTCGTCCACTCGCACCGACAACACGCTTTCCGCCACACCCACCACAGCACACAAGAGTTTCACCATCTTTCCTTGAGGCGGCAGATTCGAGTCTGGTGCGAGAGCTCTCGCACTATTTTTCCAACCCGCACTAGACATTTTTCGGAGAACGGTAGACATAATTTGACACGACCGAACACTTATGCCTCGAAGCATACACTTTTCTGATGAATAGCAGAGAAAGGACGTGGGATGTGGTCCACATTATAACCATCTTTCCAGATTCTCGAATGAGAGAAAAGGCCTAAGCGGGAAACGAAGGCGGTGCCACAAAAAAGACCTATCCCATGCGATTCGAATAGCGAGAACTTGAAATCTGCATCGGATGCGTCCTCTCGCTCAGCGGGTCGAGAGGTTGCCATCCGTTTAGAGGACTTGAAACCTACTTGAGACGCATTGACTCAATAACCAGTCGAGAGCGTGAGGACACACTCAATGGCATTGAGCGCGTCCCCACGCTCTCGATTGGCCAAGCGGTCGCTGGCGCGGTTAAACCTACTCTCCTTGTGAAAAAAGGCTACGAAAAAAAACTGCCGGTGTAATGTGCCGGCTCTGCAGCTACTACATGTACAGTAATACGCGAGCTCTAATGGCATCAGAGATGTGTCTCGCAGACTATATACGTAGACCTCTTGTTATTACACTACTCGTCATAACGATCTGCGATACAACCTCGGCCATTGCGGATACCGCTACAGAGCAGACGAGCTTTGCCAACGATGCGTCGATCGACGCTGTACCTTTATTCCCAGCCGGCCACCATGACAGTGCCATCATGGCAGCCATGGCCATTGACATGACACGTCAGAATCGCTTCGTAGAAGTCTATACATTGTATAGACTTCTACGAAGCGATTCTACCACTGCTGAAGCGCACAAGACCTCGGCCACTGACGAAGAGAGGGAAATTATACTCGCGAGCGTGCGGATAGCGATCAAAAGACTGGTGACAAAAGATGACACGACCTATACGCATGAAAGAGGTAATGGACTCAAGAAGGAATGGTGGGTTACATTATTAAAAAATCAACCGAAAATCGAAGGCCAAACAACAACTACGTCCGACCTCTGTACTGGGCAATCCGATTCACGGTCTGGATTGTGAATAAGCGAACCCCAGCGATGATGTACAACAAGCTCAACGTTATCTCGTCAACATGCATTGGCGATAGGAATATCGCATCTACATCAACTACTTGCGGTTCTATGAGTACTTTAAGAGCCCGACGTACATCCCCCTTTTCGTGCATGGACCCAAGTTCAACACTTTAAAAAACAAGGAATTAAACGGACGATAAATTTGATGTATAACATGTATGAACACTAGAAGGACCACAGAGAGGTACTGAAGTAGTAGCTGCCAGCTCATGAAAGCCAAAGCTGTGTCGCATGAAGCCTTCTGCTCGAGATAGTTGGTGATCTCAGCACTAAATACGCGTGTTAGGATCAAGATCAATGCTGCTAGCATAGGTATCAGTATCGTTGATTCTTCACCAGGTCGATATGAAATTAAAGTGCTCCTGTATTTCACACTTAACTAATGAGTTCTTCAGTGCAAATTAAAATGCTAGTGCTGGAACTGGAGAGGCAAGACTTGAACTACAAGTTGCTTGATTAAATGAACAAACAAACAAATTGGACCAAAACGTTTGTATTATTAATACTTAGTATTCCGATAGGGAATTTGGTTTCAGTCCTGATGCTGCGTAACATGTAAATACACCAGTATGCTAAAAAGTTCTGGTTCAACGAAGGATATATTAGAGAACTTATTAATGGTTTCTAGACTACCGGTAGCTCAAGATTTTGGAGCAACAAGTGTCTGAAAAAGGGTCAAGGCCGATGGTTCATTAATATATTCCAGTGGAACATCGAGAACCTTCGTTACATGTATTCCACTGAAGGAGCGTCCATTGATTTTCTTTTTCGCGCTATTCCAACAACCAAAGCTCTCCATTTCTTTTTCATTGGCAATGTGCCACACGAGCTCGGATAAACGTGTACAGTAGACGACAATTGGTGTCTGACAGGCTAATTGAAAAGAGATATCTGCTTAACTATAATGGCGATAATAACTATCCCCCAGAAATTAGAATTTCGAGAGCTAAAGAGACTAAGAGGGAATACCAGGATAATTTTTCTCTGAAATTTATACCAGATGGTCCAAAAACAGCTTGTACATGTATTGTATTTTTTCGACTTTGAATATAAAATAACAAATATGGTTTACAAATTCTAAGAAACTTAGAAACAGATACAAGAAAAACTTCGAAAAACAAAAAAAATGACTGGAGTAGCTAAAAAGGCTGGGACAAGCTAATTTGTTGTTGAAGCCGGTAGAAATTGGTAATGGAGTCGGGTTTAGCAAATCCACAGTCAAACAAAAAAATGTTTGTTGTTAACGGTAAATGCTGAAGTGAGTAGATTAAAGTCAATTAAATCTGTCCTCTAAACTGCTACTCTAGCGTTGTCCTCCTTGTTGTCCTCTTGTCAAGCGCCCCTGGCCTCCCACCAGATTAACCGGTTTGAAACGGTCCATCCTGGAACGTTCAGCCGGTTAACTGAACCGTGCAGGGTCAGTGTGAATTAACACTCCCACTCACCGCTATTGCACGGCGTTCGTCTTCGTTAAGGATCGCGGCGTTCCTCTTCTTGATCCCGCTTGCCTCGCGAAGGAACGCTAGCGACTTCGTTCCAAGCGCCTTCGTCATCATGTCCGCAAGTTGGCGCTTCGTGTCGACGTAGTCCACCTTGATCATAGAGCGTTCCGCATTCTCCCAAATGAAGTGATGTCGGATATCCACGTGCTTGGTCCTAACGTGATACCCAGCGTTACTTGCAAGTGCGATAGCACCTTGATTGTCCTCCCAGACCTGCGTCGCTCCCACTTGCTGGTGACCCATGTCCTTGAGAATAGCACGTGTCCACAGTACCTCTTGCGTACACAGACTCAGAGCCATGTACTCTGCTTCCGCTGAGCTGAGTGCAGCCGTTCGCTGGTACTTGGACTTGAACACAGCCGGAGCGTTCCCAATCATGACCATGACACCTGATACGGAACGCCTGTCGTCAATGTTGCTTCCCCAGTCTGCGTCCGCGAACGCCTCTGCCTTGACACCTTGCGGTACACTTTGGTAGACGATATCGTGCTGCCGAGCTGTCTTCCAGTACTGCAGGACCCGTATCGCTGCCTTCCAGTGTTGCGTTCCAGGATTCTCCAGGAAGCGTGACAACTGCGTTACAACGAACGCAATGTCCGGTCGAGTGCATGTTGTGATGTACATCCGGCATCCGATGAAGGACCGGTACGGTCTTGACTGCATTTCACGTCGCTCCTTCTCCGTGGCTGGCGACATCATCTTTGACAGCTTCATGTTTGACGCGCATGGGTTATCCAACATCTTGGCGTTCCGTTGGTTGAAGCGCGCTACAATATCGTCAATAGACCGAGTTTGCTTGATCATCAGCGTTCCAGCTGCCTTATCATGATCAATCGCCATCCCCAGGATGAACTTTGCCTCGCCAAACTCTTTATTTTGAAGGCACTCTTCAGAGCGTCCTTTACTTCGCGAATCACTTCGCGTGTCTTCGCCGCAATGATCATGTCGTCCACATACAGGCATACGTACACGAATGCGTCCCTGGAACGCTTGACGTAGACACACTGGTTGGCTCCATAACTCCTGAAACCGTTCCGCAGGAACACACGATGGATGGTCTTGTTCCATGCACTTGCAGCTTGTTTCAAACCATATTTGGCCTTTAGAAGCTTGAGCTTCTTGCCTTCAGGGTTCTCGAGACCAAGTGGGACGTCCATGTAGACCAAATCCACCAATTTACTGTTTAGGAACGCTGTGTCGACATCCAGTTTCTCCATAACGTAGTCACATGCCACACACACACAGCGAGTACAACTCGAATCGAGTTCATGTTTGCAACAGGAGAGTACGTCTAAAAAAAATAAACGATTCCAAACTTCTGCTTGAACCCTTGAGCTACTAGGCGTGCCTTGTAACGGATAACACGACCGTTCTCGTCACGCTTCTTGGTGAACACCCAGCGACATCCAATAAAACGCGTAGGCATTCCACATGGAACCGACGTCTACGTTCCGTTCTGGGAATGAGAGTGTAACGCAGCCTTCATCGCCCGACGCCTTTCAGCTGCTTTATCATGACGATAACTTCTGCGTACGTGTTCGGCGTATCCGGGACACCTCCGATGCTGGCCGCATATGCCAACACTGCCTCTGCGAGTTAACAGTTTTCATCGATCCTAGGACGCTTAGGAGACGGCGGTCCATCACTACCTCGTTCAGACTGACGTTCCATATCGTCATCGTAGCCGTTCCCAAGCAGAAACACCGGTTCCCGAGGTCGGGTTGAGCGTTCTGTTGCAGTATGGAAGATTATTCGGTCCTCTTGGAACGCAGGAGGTTGTCAGCGGTACGTTGCCAGTTCCAGTCCACTCGACCGGCGCTCCTCCGGTGCGGGTAGCTGTGGTAGCTCTGCGTTCCGTTCCGGCTCAACATCGTCCATCTCAATGTCTTGAGCAGGTTCTTCCGCTTCTTCCATCGGTTCATCTTGAACAGACTGTCATTCCACTTCTGGAGCTGGAACCACGGTATCGTCATCGCTCCTTGTCACATGGATGATTGTTCCAGAAGCTGGCGACGGCGTGTCATAAATACCGCCCACCTCACGCTCGTCCAGCTTTACCGATCGTGACAGCTTGACCTTGGATGCATCCAAGTCGTAGACACGATACCCTTTTAAGTTCTCTGCGTATCCGAGGAACGCGCACCTGAAGCTCTTGGGTTCCAACTTCGTTCTCTTCACGGCATCCACGTGAGCGTACCCTTGTGATCGAAACACGCGTAGGTGCTCCATCCGTGGCTTCACTAGGAACGTCAACTCATATGGCGTGACATCCGAGTTGGATGTGTTCGTGGAGCGGTTGATAAGGTACACTGCAGTACTCACAGCTTCAGCCCACCACTCCGTCGACATAGACTTGTAGTGTAGCATGCTTCGTGCCTTCTCCATGATGGAACGGTTCATGCGTTCTGCAACACCGTTCTGCTGAGGGCTGTATGGAACGCTGCGTTGAAGAACGATGCCATTCCGCTGACAGAGTTCCAATACCGTCTTGTTTACAAACTCCGTTCCATTATCGGAATGCAGGCACTTCAATCGTTCCCCCCCCACTGATTTTCATACAGCGCCTTGAACTCCTTCAGCTTGCTGCCCACCTCACTCTTGTGCTTCATGAAGAATGACACGACATACCTTGAGTAGACGTCTACAAAGGTCAGCACGTACTTGGCACCCCCCTTTGAGAGCGTTCTCGTTGGTCCCATAACGTCCGTGTATACTATTTCCAACACACTCGCTGTCTTCGTCAGTGATCGTGACGGGATCGCCGTCACGGTCTGCTTTCTCTTCATGCATCCACCGCACAGAGTCTTGCACCCCCTTTTACTGGCGGGATACCGGTCGTGGAACGCTGGGTCTTCGGCGGTGCGTCCTTGTTGGGGTGACCCATGCGAGCGTGCCAAAGCTCCCACTATTCCACGAAACGGGCCTCCTCCTGCTGACAGTCCAACAGGAATGCCTTACCGATTTTCTTCCCGGACGCTATTGCAGCGTTCCTTCCCCAAATTACACAACTGGAACGCTGGAACTCCACACTCATACCGCGTTCCGCGAGCTTCTCGACTGACGATAAGCGTCTATCGAGCCCGGGGATGTGGAGCACGTCCACCGTACGGATGCGTCTACCGTTCAAACCAGTCAACTAGACCGTTCCAGTTCCTGCGACGTGCAGCTTCTTTCCGTCTGCAATCGTCACCTCCATGCTAGTGTCCAGCGACTTGTACTCAAACAGGTCGTTCCGGTGAGGGGTCATGTGCGACGTCGCACCGCTATCAATCAGCCACCCGGCCGAGCGTTCCCCATCAGCTGCAAACACTGCATCGTCTTGGCTACCCTTCTTCGGAGCAGGACAGTCCCGCTTCATGTGGCCCACGTGGTCACAGTTGAAGCACTTGCCCTTGAAACCAACATTCCGCTTCGGAGCGGTCCACTTCCGACCGTTCTCTCGGCCATTTCGGAACTTGCCTGCGTTCCCATTCATTTGGAACGCCTTCTCCGTGGTTTCCTTCTTCTCGAGTCGCTCATACTCCTTCAACAGCTTCTCATTGGCCTCGATGAGCGTCACACCCTTGGCGTTCTCCACGATAGACGATATGAGCTCGTATTCGGCGGGGAGGCTGCTCAGCAGTACCACCAGCTGACGTGCCTCGTCCATGGGTTCTCCCAGCGTCTGCAAACCGACGATCAGCTCATCGAACGCATCCAGATGCTTGGTCATAGACGGGCCGCTCTCCATCTTGAGCTCGTGCAGTCGACGCGTTATCATCACGCGGTTGTGGAGCGTGGTGCGATTGTAGAACTCGCGGAGCGTTTCCCATGCTTCCATGGAGCGCGTCGCCGACCGGATCTTGGTCTGGTGCTGGTGTTCCACACCCTGGGCGATAATGCCAAGCGCCTTGGCATCGTTGACAAGCCACGCTTCTGTGATCTCGCTCTCAGGCTTGACGACTTGAATATGCGCAAGCAAGCCCTTCCTGACTAGCGTCATGCGCAAAATGTACTCACTGGAGGTAGTTCCCACTCCCGAGGAGGGCTTCGGCACGCTTGGTAGTCGTCAAGGTCTTAAGCGTTTTTGCGTGGAGCGTTCCGGTCGTGTTGAGGTTGCGGCTGTTAACCTGTTGTTGTTGTATGCGGTAAATGCCGAAGTGAGTAGATTAAAGTCAATTAGATCTGTCCTCTAAACTTCTACTCTAGCGTTGTCCTCCTTGTTGTCCTTTTGTCAAGCGCTGCTGGCCATCCACCAGGTTAACCGGTTTGTAACGGGCCATCCTGGAACATTCAGCCTGTTAACTGAACCGTGCAGAGTCGGTGTGAATTAACAAAAATGTTACTTTCGAACCTAAGTACGAAATTTGATTTATGCACTCTAAACGAAAGCGGGGCGTCTCCTCTATCTATTGAGCACTTACAAGCTACGGAATGCATAAAACTGAAGAAGTTGTGGTCGCCCAAAAATATTATCTTCATTATCGGGCCCTCGAAATGACGAAATGTTTAGGAGTGATGTGGACTCAATATTTTTTTTTCAGATTTTGATATCCAAGTGCTTTTTTAAAAAGCCCTTTGCTAAAATTAATTATATACATGTAAGGGTTGTCTTACAGTTTGAACCAAATGTCACAGCTCCGGTGAAGTGCGAAAATTATTAAGCTCGATATTCTCGATATTGGAATTTACGGCTTTTATGCAACCGGTGTAAAAAGTACCTTTCAAGTAAAAACCGTAAAAGCGGCGGAAGGCGAAAAATCTCGCACAAGATACCCCTGTCCATTTGAAACCGTCGGTTTGTTCACAGTATTGTTGAAACGGCGCTTGAACTAGGACACTGTTTAATGCCAAACTCATTAACCCAATCCTTATCCCCATACATTTCCTGTTTAACCCTTCTAGAACGGCCTCTTATTCTGTATCCTACAGAATACGAAAATACCTTGATTAAAGTATGCCAGAAAACCTGCAAAAAGTATGCTGTGGTGAGCCCTTTCGCGCCTGTTGTAAATAAACGGAGCAGATTGAACGCAAAGAAGCCTCAGAAGTAGGCATAGATCCCACAATGTATCCGCCATCAGATCAAATAGCGATTTTCTATTGGCTCCCGATTGAACAGAACACGGTCAAAACCTCCTACCAAGCAATACCCGTCATTTTCGGTACTATCACTGGAAGTGGCCATCTCTAGGTTTCAGCCACCCATCTTTGGCGCCAAACCTGGGCCGCGCGCAGTGGAAGAATTTGCCCAGTTCCTAACTAACGGATTAGTGAGGAGGCACAGGGCAATTTCTTCTCTGCGCGCGCCACTACGAAGGCGCTATACGCCTTGTAAGTGTTCTTATCTTATAAGCCTTACGGTTATCTAATTCCTCAGTCTCATTATCGCTTTTACGCTTACGGAATCTTATCTTCTTTTTTAGAGCTGGCGGAATGCACTTACCATCGTTCCAAGTGTCGTGCCAAATCTGCGCACATGTTAGCGAGTTACCGCTTTCGACGCTCCGTACTTGAAGGCAAAGCGGCACACGTCCACCAAACGTGTCACTGCATTCCTGGCAGAAGAAGCTGGCCTCAAATGACTTGGTATTGGCATCGGAGTACGCGGAGCACACTTTGCACAAGTATTGTCTTCGTTTGTGCTGCGTTCCCTTTGTGTAGTAATCGTCTATGTTCACTAACGAGTGTTGTTGGCGGGGCATCGGCCCTGAAACTAGATCCTCTGCGTTGATATGCGTCTCGAAGTTGATTGTACGCAGCGCCAGTAGCTGTACGTGCAAGCGGCGCAAGTATTCTGCGTGTGTAGGTGGCTTCTCCCCTCTTTTCTTGACTGTAATGCAGTGAACAATGTAACCATTGACAACGGCCATGTCTACGATACACAGGTATAGCTGCTTGTAATACTTCCGGAGAGAAATGCACTTTTGAATACTCTAGCGGTGAAGTCGTAGCTGGTCGTGGACATCAACTCCACCCCTACCGAGGCGTAGTCCACGACCAGCTGTGGACACGGAACTGGAGTACGGGTTCCATCCTTCTGCGTGTGGAGAACACTGGTGCGACGCGTGCTTCATCCTGTAGAGCATGTTCACTGGCTTGGAATCCATCCAGCTCAGTGCGACGAGATCGGGGTGGTCTCGCGCTTGGGCAATACGGTAGGCTCCGCGTGGCATGCGCTGTGGTCTTTTCTTTTGCGTGGAGTGAACTGGACACCAGCCTGACCTGTCGGTCCGTGTAGTCCCGACGTGGTACAAGTTCATGTCCAGCAGCTTCAGACGGAGCGATACGGTCGAGTAAAAAACTGTCGGTAACAATCAGTCGCTTCTTCGGCTGGTCCATCAACACCTTCGAGATGTTCCTTACGGCAGTTTTTGGGCCAAGTCCCAGTGTGTCTGTTGGTGCCTTTCTCTTCTTCTGCTTCGATTCGTCAGCTCCACAGTAGATTTCCACTCTAAGATATATCACATACAGAATATCAAAGTACACACCATGTTAATCTGTATCCTCCAGAATAGGATGTTCGGTAATATTTAGAATAGCATGTCTTACCTAGAGTAGTACGCGGTGTCAACACAACACGTCATGTAGAATTTAATGCCATACTTGCGGGGCTTGTCTGGCATAAAGACGCGCATTGGGTTGTATTTGCTTCGATTAGCCATCATACCTTCGTCAAAAGAGATTACTTTTCCGAGGCGATATCCACGGCGAAACGTTTTCTCAACAACTTGCAGTAGCGGTCGAACTTCCCAGGCCGTATCCACAAGCACTCCACCTTGTTCATTGTTGTTGAAGTGAAGAAACTTCAAGATCGCTACGAAGCGATAACGGTTCATGAAGCGCGAGAACGTTCCTCGTGGAACGGCACCATCTTCATCGGTAGACAAATGTTTGGCAAGTCCATCTCGAATCGGTGCTATTGCGCGAGCAAAGAGTAATGCGACGATGTGAACGATCTCATGGGGATGCATATCCTTGAACTGCTGCATCAACTTGAAACTCCTCTACATTGTTGCAAATATGTCATATACAGATTTAGTTTATATGCGTTTTAAGTTATTCTGTGCTATCCGGGCTTACCGCTATGGTCTTCGTCATACGTCACCCATCCATTCCCAGCGATTTCACGTAAGCCATCTTCCGTAAACCCCAACAGTTCAGCTTCAGAGACGTCTTCAGTCATTGGGACATCTTCAACATCGTTGGCACCTTCTAGAGAGGATGTAGTCACCTCATTGCCTTCCAATACCCCATCATCGTCTGCATCTGAATCGGAACCGAAGAAGTCAGCGCTATCCACGAAGTTCACATCGTTATCAGCTGTCGGGCCAAACAGCGGCTCCTTTCGGAGACCCTCCATGAAGTTATCGCTGTCGAACATATCCAAATCAACGAAGTTTTCAGTCTCGTTCCGATCGTCGCTCTCCGTTTTGCCTTCTTCTTCATCTGTCGCATTCATCTTGGGATGAAATTCTGTATCATCCTGAACAATATGCGTGTCATCAGGTGCTGAACCGAGGGAAGCCGGCAAAGAAACAATCGCGACCAATTCTCTACTCGCAGTTGTGGCCGGCGCCACTGAAGCCTGGTTTGTCGTGGGGGATGGAACGCATGGGGGGTCAACACCGATGACTGCATAAGCTAATTGATTACCAATGGGTCGTCGGACGACAGAGCCCACCGATGCGCTGGAAGGTTGGTGATCCAGGAGGCCTGAGAGACGAGCAAACGCCATAAGATCCTTCTCACCTGGATTAAAGCTGATATTAGTACAACGAAAATTATTAGCTACAATCACATCCACCCACCTTCAAAGAAGTCTAATCCGCGTCGTGATTCATCGAGGCGACCCTTGATTCCTGGCTTTACGTAGCGGTGGCCTTTAGCGATACCGGTGGGCTTACGAGCCTTCCATCCTTCTTTGCACAGGTCACGCCACAGCTGCGTGAACGACTTCTCTCCAGAAGCGTTCAACTTTCCGAATGGGGAAAGATGGAGTGGCTGACACGCGTTTGTGTGGGCTGTCACCTCGATTTTTAAACCTTATACTCGTCTTTCTATGCCAACACGCTAATCCCTGGCTATCTACCCAGCGCAGATCTATGAGGAGCGGTCGACTGATCAGCACACATGCAAAAAAATAGATGCGAGATTCGACAGCGCATCCAACATTTCTGGATATTAAATACTGCAAAACGCTTATTCTGTAGGATACAGAATACCGTTCTAGAAGGGTTAATGGGTCACCATATAAACGTTATGGTAAAAAGACCAAAAGCATATACCTGAAGTGTGATTTTAAAAAAATAGTTCTGCCAAGAGACGAACCTCCAGTCTATAAAGGATGCAAGGTTTATGAAAGATTTCTTGCGGAAAGGTACCATAGGTAGATTTTCGCGTACCGCGACGTGATTGGCTTACCAACAAAAAATGGTATCTTCAAAGCGATGTCTACTGTAATAATGACGTGAAAAAAGACGGAACGAGCAGTACCGTGAGGAACATTCACTCAAATTTCGCTTTTGTCCCATCGGTCTCTCGTGCTAGCCGCGCAAAGTAACACTCACCGTTGTTTCTATACATCGATCTGCGTCGTGCTAGCGATATGAATTATCAGTACGGTGTAGAGATGCAAGATGTGGCGTCAGCACCTGTGCTGTATCGATTTAATTGCTCATGCATGCATTCACAGCGCGCGCCACTGAATCGGCACCATTAGCATCTCCAGCAAGCACGACAAACACGACCCAATGAATGCAGTGGCTGTCTGCTGTAAAGTGGCGGGTTGGTAAGTGCATCGTTGTGATTGATGCGGCTGTCTCGTCATTGCAAGATGAAGGGCCGTAAATGCTGCCACTTAGACCGCTACGCGTTCCTGGGAAAGCCGTGAATGGAACGCTTTTTGCCAGGTTGCGCACAATAACTGTGAGTCGGTTAGGATAGCTGTTACAATGAAATCATAAATAAGGCACCTTATTACCGTATACAGCTGGTTACTTTTTAACGGGTTTAGGAAACACTTGAGAGTTGAAATGGTCTGTCCGATTCAGTACGATGTAGCTACTACATGCATAGTACTGCTTGACTTGGGGCTGAATCGGGCGCTTTTATTTACCAAAATTATTCGGCATGACACACAGAAATACAAAATACTTGAATCCAAAAAGGTGTTATTCAAACTTAAGGATTCATTCAACAAGCTACACTTGGTGTATCCTCGTGTACTTACAGACGAAAAGGGAACCGCTTTGACGTCAACGTCTTTGGAGTCAAGTCCTTCGGCTTCACCTTCAGCCACGCTGGTGACCGATAGTAGGTACACCTTTCGCAGTCGCAGCTCCTCCACCGAGGTTCGTATTTTAGTAAGTCCGCAAATTGGTCAATAAGATTCATCGCATGGACAAGCCACACGATCATGTCGTGTCGTTTTTCTATGCGAAGACCTTGACGTCGATGGCCCTCGATGGTAGTTCTGTCAGCTGCTGAATCGGCCCGCATTACTATGAGCTACTGGGTGCTCTGGTCTTGTTTGAACCAATCTCGCAGAATGAAGTCATTCAAAAATTGGATGCGAGCACAAATGTCCCAGCGAGCAATCTAAAGCACCAACGGAAGCGTAATCAGTGAAATATAAAGCTAAACATTTATATGCGACGTACCTCCGATAGCTCCATACACGTCCTTAGCCACCTCATCATCCACAGGTAATCATGAAGATAATTCTCTCCGCGGAGAGAGAGGTTCTTGTCAATATCTCGCATTTCTTTAACAGGGAGTGCGGCTACAAAATCGTCTACATCTGCAGTGGATCTAAATTTCGGCTCGACTTTCTATCATGATCGATCAAAACACGACATAGCTATCGTGATCACACTGAGTACTTAATCGCCCGCGTGGGTTAACTAACACAGGATATGTCGAGTCAAATTCGACATTATCACCTGCACGGAAGTGTGATAGTATCTAAAAAACGAAGGCGTCAAGGATTAGATCGAAATAAATTCAAATTGAATTACATTTCATACCGGCTCCTCACGTTTCGCTTTGTAAATGCCTTTCCCGTTTGATGCAAGGGTCATTCCCGGGCCTGGCAGCTGTCATCATTGTGAGTGGAGTATTATTCATAATCTACGGTCATTTCTGTACCTCAACAGCTTAACTATCAGAACGGTAATCCAGCATCTGCGTTCTACACGTCGATTTCTGAACTGATGGCTTGCAAGTTGTTCAAAACGCATGCTACTTCAATTGGACCAAATATATTGGGGTTTGTATATGTTGATTTGAGCCTAGTGGATCGTTCTACGCCGTCGGCAGCCTAATGTGAAGGGTACGCATACGTATCGGTACCAGCTTCATGTATACTGATCCAGATCGATACCACGAGCTTGAACGTTACAAAAGATGGTACTTCAACAGAAGATAAGTGCTGGTATCAGATCAAACTGAACTTAAATGAAAGCTTAGCTACCGTATCTAATACAACTTGAACACAATCGTCTCCTACGCTTGAGTCGATATATCGCTGTCCTCGCAGCTTCAACAGCGCGCCAATGGTCCTCGGATCGGTCGTTAGAACCGTCATGCACTCGCATAGCTACCAACGTTTCGTGATGGTCGTCGTACCAACGAAGCAAATCAGCTCATGTGCAGCTACTATGGCGGAGCGGGGAGTCGCATCTGGGAAATTCACCAACAGCTATGCGGAGAAGGCTGGTGACGCTTTTTAGCTCGGTTCAATACGTCATAATGACGTCCATATACCCGTCATCGCTGTCAGCAGAATACTGGGATCGGTTTTGATCTTGTTGACGGGATACTCCCGGACTGCATGCTATTGAGTTAGTAAGGGTAGCATCATGGACGTGGGTACACTTTTGTTGGGTTGAGCGAAGCGTGGCATTGTGACACCAAGCCGATCGTTCGTGTTGACTTCTGTGCGGTACGACGACTGCACGGAGAACGACACATACATGGCGTATGAGACGTGCACTCATTGCACGCTTCCACGCATGCCGCCGCCAAAAATCTCGACATACACGCGAACGGCCCCATCGACGCTAACGGGTTTTGCAAATCAGCGACGACATCGGCGCCATGATATCCGGCGAGGCCGTCGCCACGTCCAACAAGGTCGGCGCTGTAGAGCTACTCGACACCACCGCGGATCCCGGCAGCACTAACGGGACGGTTGGGTACGCTTGCCACCAACTCGACTTAAGCGTACGATGAGTTCAATATATGCTTGTGAGAGTCATGGGCAGCACCGCGTACGTCGTTTGCGCAGCCTTCGCGTAAGGTTGACCAGCCACATCGGGCTTGAAGATGGCTTCTAAAAATAAGCCAGTTGTAATTGGCGCTGACGGTCATTAGAGCGTCGGCTGCCCGGGCCGCCATCCATGGAGATACTCGGTATCTCACCTGCGTGTTCATACTGACCAGTGCGCTCATTGCCGGTGCTCATTGATTCGCACGTCTGGTATTTATCACCAGCAACAGCAGTGACATTGTTTGTAGATTCATGCGCTACAGACGCATATAGAAGCTGATTGGGCAGGGCAAAAAGTCGTACGATCAGGGTCTCGGTATCGAGCATCGCACCAGCTTACAGCCATACAGAAATAGGATGCTACAAGTAGAAGAACGATAACATCAATCTTATTCACTTCGGTTTTTACCTGCAAACCAACAGGTTAACAGCCGCACGCTCTACCAAGCACGCCCCACCACCTTCATTCTACCATGACGTCCAAGCGAGCCGAAGCCCTCCTGGGTAGTGGAAACTACTTCCACTGGGAGATTAATATGCGCATGACGTTGGCGCGCAAGGAATTGCTGGCGCACGTCCAAGTCGTCAAGAAGGAAGCGGAGGTGACTGAAGCGTGGCTTATCAACGACGCTAAGACACTGGGGATCATCGCCCAAGGCGTCGAGCTGCAACACCAGACAAGGATACGGTCTGCGACGACTGCTATGCACGCTTGGAACACTCTGGGTGAGTTCTACTACCGTACCACTCTGCTCATCCGCGTCGAAATGACACGCCGTCTCCATGAGTTCAAGATGGAGAACGGTTCGACCATGTCCAAGCATTTGGACGCATTCGACGTACTTGTTGTTGGTCTCCAGACGCTAGGAGAGCCGGTCGACGACTCAAGACAGCTAGTTGTACTGATGAGCAGCCTTCCGACGGAGTATGAGCTGATTGCGTCTATTGTGGAGAACGCTAAATATATCACGCTCATTGAGGTCAAGGAGAAGTTGTTGAAGGAGCACGAGCAGTTGCAAAAGAAGGAGACGACGGAGAAAACGTTTCCTGTGAGCGGTAGCGGTGGACGGTTCAAGGGAGGCCGAAGTAACGGTCGAAAGGGGAACAGTCCAAGGAAGAACGGTGGTAGCTTCAAGGGCAAGTGTTTCAAGTGTAATCGAGTTGGTCACGTGAAGCGGGACTGTCCGGGAGGGAGCAACGGTGCTGAAGATGACGCGGTATTTGCTGTGGGCGAAGAACGGTTCGCTGGATGGCTAATCGATAGCGGTGCGACCTCCCACATGACACCGTACCGTGAAGATCTGTTCGACTATGAGGGAATGGTCTCGGGCATCGATGTTACAATTGCAGATGGGAAGAAGTTGCAGGTCGCAGGCAGAGGAACTGTCAAGGTGACCGGTATGGATAGCAAGTGCATCGAGATGGTGGAAGTGCTGTACATCACAGGACTTGGCAGACGGTTGCTGTCGGTTGGGAAGCTTGCGGAACGCGGTTTTAGTGTGGCGTTCCAGCGTTCCTCGTGTGTCATCTGGGGCAAGAACAGTGCTGTGGTACTGGGCAAGAAGGTTGGCAAGGCGTACGTGCTTGACTGTGAACAAGAAGAAGCACGGTTCGTGAAATACGCCGGGGTTCACAACCAGTGGGAGCTTTGGCACGCTCGTATGGGGCATCCCAGCGAGAACGGTATGGCCAAGACTCAGTCTGCCACGAACGGAGTGCCAGTCGTGAGCCGTAGCATCAAGCCTTTATGCGGTGGATGCATGAAGGGGAAGCCGACTGTGACACCGTTCCCGGCACGGTCAACGCGCAAGACAGCACGTGTGTTGGCGTTAGACCGCATGGATGGAATGGGGCCTATGCGAACGGTCTCCAAATGTGGAGCACGGTATGTGCTGCCATTTGTGGATGATTTCGCACGGGTCGTGGTGGTGGTGTACTTCATGAAGAACAACAGCGAAGTCGCCACTAAGCTGGCCGAGTTCAAAGCGCTCTGTGAGAACCAATGGGGGGAACGGATCAAGTGTCTTCGCTCTGACAACGGAACGGAGTATGTGAACAAGAAGGTTACGCAGCTATGGGCTCGAAACGGTATCATGCATCAGCGTACTGTGCCATACAGCCCTCAGCAGAACGGTGTGGCTGAACGGATGAACCGTACGATAATGGAAAAGGCACGGGGCATGCTGCACTACAAGGGTGTGTCGACGACATGGTGGGCAGAGGCTGTGAGTACCGCAGCGTACCTGATTAACCGTTCGGTGAACACGGAGCGGTCAAACATGAACCCGTACGAGGTGGGGTTCAAGGAGAAGCCACGGATGGAACACGTGCGTGTGTTCGGGTCTCATGGGTACTCTCACATCGACAACGCAAAGAGAACAAAGCTTGATCCGAAGCGTTTCAAGTGTGTGGCTCTCGGAAACGCAGAGAACACAAAGGGGTACCGTGTCTACGACTTGGAAGCGTCCAAGGTCAAGGTGGCACGGTCAGCCAAGCTTGATGAACGTGACGTAAACGGTATATACGATACACCCCGTTCGGGACAAGGAACGGTCATTCACGTGACCAAGGACACTGATGTAGCAGTGACCCCAATTACGGTTGAGCGTCCCGTAGTGGATGAACCTATAGAAGATGTCGAAGAACCCGTTCAAGAAATCGAGATAGACAACGTGGAACCGGATCAGGATATCAGTGTACAACAATCACTGCCACTGGAAGGTGAGACCTCCACTGAGCTGGAACTGGCAGAGTACTATGACCCGCAACCGTTCCACGAGGATCGCTTAGTATTTCGTCCGGAAGTAGAACGCTCAAGGCGTTCTCGAGAGCCAGTGTTACTTTTGAAGGTCGGTCTGGAGCTTGATGGCAAACGGAAGTCGGAAGGAAGTGACAGTCCACCAACACCTAAGCGTCCAAGAATCGACGAAGGTGGCCTTCTTGCAGAAGCAGTGTTGGGGTATGCGGCAAGGATCAACGGTGTACCTGACACGCCGAACTCGTACGCTGAAGCAGTTGCAAGCAATGAAGCAGCCGAGTGGCGGAAGGCGATGGAGGCAGAACTTCTATCGCACAAGAAGAACGGTACTTGGACACTTGTACCGCGAAAAACGGTCCGTGCCATTGGGTGTCGCTGGGTGTTTGCCAAGAAGCGTGATGAGAACGGTCGAGGGATTCGTTACAAGGCACGGTTGGTGACTAAGGGGTTTAAGTACGGAGTTGACTTTTTCGAGACGTACTCCCCTGTGGCGAACATGAACTCAATCCGTGTAGGCTTGGCTGTGTGTGTTGCGGACGCATACGAGATGGAACGATTGGATGCAGACACAGCGCTCCTGAACAGTGAGCTGAAGGACCGTGTCTATATGGAGGTACCGTTCGGCATTAAGAACGCCCAAGATCACGTCTGTTTGCTGAACAAGGCCATCTATGGGCTGAAGCAGGCTGCGAGCGCCTGGAACAAAACCATTCACAGAGTCTTCATGAAGAACGGTTTTAATAGTTGCGGTGCAGATCAGTGTGTGTACGTGAAGCATTCCAAGAAAGGTTACATCTATGTTTGTCTCTATGTGGACGACATGATCATCGCTGCCAAGACCCGCGATGAGATCTGTGAAGTCAAAGAGGCCCTCAAGAACGCTTTCAAGATGAAAGAGCTTGGCGACGCGAAGTTTATCTTGGGGATGGAGATTGACAACGACAAGAGCGCCGGAACACTGATGATCAAGCAAACGCGGTACATCGACGACGTAACGGAACGGTTCGGGCAGCAAAACGCTAAGGGTACCGACAACCCTTGTGCTTCCAATCTCAAGTTGTCGAAGGAGCAGTCAACAGGAACGAAGACGGAGTGTACGGAGATGCAGGCAAGACCACACCGCTCCCTAATCGGATGTCTGATGTACATTACGACGTGTACTTGGCCGGATATTGTCTACGTGGTGACGCAGCTGTCGCGATTCCTCGAAAACCCTAGTCTACCGCACTGGCGAGCTGTGATACGTGTGCTTCGGTACTTGAAGACGACACGCACACTTGGGATCGTGTACAACGGAGAATCGGGCGAGGTCACGGTTGAATCTTTCACGGACGCTGACTGGGGGAGCAATATCGATGATAGGCGTTCCGTGTCAGGTGTGATGGTGATGATCGGGAACGACCCAGTGGGTTTCAAGTCGAAGTTTCAGAGAGCGGTAGCGCTGAGTTCTGCAGAAGCTGAGTTCATGACATTGAGCCTGTGCACGCAAGAAGTACGTTGGTCGCGCGCGATATTGAAGGACATGGGAAAGGACCAGGAAGAGGCTACGCAGATCTGGGAAGACAACCAAGGGGCGATAGCACTGGCCCTGAACGCTGGCTATCATGCCACAACTAAGCATGTCGACATCAAGCAGCACTTCACGAGGGAAAGTGTAGCGAAATGAACGGTCAAGATCGACTACGAGGACACTAAGCACCACCTCGCGGACATGCCCACAAAGGGGCTTGGCACCAAGACGCTCAAGTATTTGCGGAGCGCTAGCGGTATCAAGGAGAAGGTGGACACCGTGCAGTAAGCGGTGAGTGGGAGTGTTGAGCAGTGCACCGCTCATGCTTGGTTCGGGCCGTTGGACCGGTTCAGTAGTGAACCGTCCTGTGATTGGTCCATATAATACAACACCTGCATGGTTGGTAGCGACGGTTGGTTGGAGCAGGTAGTGCACAAAGGACAGGAAAGATAAGTAGAAGAACGATAACATCAATCTTATTCACTTCTGTTTTTACCAGCAAACCAACATGAAAGCCAAAGCTGTGTCGCATGAAGCCTTCTGCTGAAGATAGTTGGTGATCTCAGCACTAAATACGCGTGTTAGGATCAAGATCAATGCGGCTAGCATAGGTATCAGTATCGTTGATTCTTCACCAGGTCGATATGAAATTAAAGCGCTCCTGTATTTCACACTTAACTAATGAATTCTTCAGTGCAAATTAAAATGCTAGTGTTGGAACTGGAGAGGCAAGACTTGAACTGCAAGTTGCTTCATTAAATGAACAAACAAACAAATTGGACCAAAACGTTTGTATTATTAATACTTTGTATTCCGATAGGGAATTTGGTTTCAGTCCAGATGCTGTGTAACATGTAAATACACCAGTATGCTAAAAAGTTCTGGTTCAACGAAGGATATATTAGAGAACTTATTAATGGTTTCTAGACTACTGGTAGCTCAAGATTTTGGAGCAACAAGTGTCTGAAAAAGGGTCAAGGCCGATGGTCCATTAATATATTCCAGTGGAACATCGAGAACCTTCGTTACATGTATTCCACTGAAGGAGCGTCCATTGATTTTCTTTTTCGCGCTATTCCAACAAGTAAAACTCTCTACTTCTTTTTCAGTGGCAATGTGCCACACGAGCTCGGATAAACGTGTACAGTAGACGACAATTGGTGTCTGACAGGCTAATTGAGAAGTGATCTCTGCATTACTATAATGGCGATAATAACTATCCCCCAGAAATTAGAATTTTGAGAACTAAAGAGAGTAAGACGGAATACCAGGATATTTTTTCTCTGAAATTTATACCAGATCTGATAGGAGATCCAATAACAGCTGGTACATGTATTGTAATTTATCGACCTTAAATATTAAAGAACAAACATGGTTTACAAATTCTAAGAAACGTAGAAACAGATACAAGAAAACTTCGAAAAATTAAAAAAAAAATTGTTTTGAGTAGCTAAAAAGGCTGGGACAAGCTAATTTGTTGCTGAAGCCGGTAGAAATTGGTAATGGAGTCGGTTTTAGCAAATTCACAGTCAAACAAAATGATACTCTCGAACCTCAGTGCTAAAATCAAATTACGCACTCTAAACATAAGCGGGGCGTCTCCTCTATCTCTTGACCGCTTCTAAGCTACGGAATTTAAAACTGAAGAAGTTGTGCTCGCCCACAAAATATTATCTTCATTATTGGGCCCTCGAAATGACGAAATGTTTAGGAGTGTTGTGGGCTCAATATTTTTTTCAGGTTTTGATACCCAAGTGCTTTTTAAAAGCCCTTTGCTAAAATCAATTATATACATGTAAGGGTTGTCTTACAGATTTTTCGATGGAAGTTTGAACCAAATGTCACAGCTCCGGTTAAGTGCGGAAATTACTTAAGCTCGGTAATCTCGATACCGGAATGTACGGCTTTTCTGCAACCGGTGTAAAAAGTGCCTTTCAAGTGAAAACCGTAAAATATCGCGCAAGATACTCCTGTCCATTTGAAACCGTCGGTTTGTTCACAGTATTGTAGAAAAGGCGCTTGAACTAGGACACTGTTTTAATGCCAAACTGATTAACCCTTTCCTTTACCCTATACATTTCCTGTTTGAAGGGTCACCATACCAACGTTAGGTTAAACAGACCAAAAGCATACCTGAAGTGTGATTTTGAAAGATTAGTTCTCCCAAGAGACGACCCTCCAGTCTATAAAGGATGCAAGGTTTATGAAAGATTTCTTGCGGAAAGGTACCATAGGTAGATTTTCGCGTACCGCGACGTGATTGGCTTACCAACAAAAAATGGTATCTTCAAAGCGATGTCTACTGTAAGAATGACGTGAAAAAAGACGGAACGAGCAGTACCGTGAGGAACATTCACTCAAATTTCGCTTTTGTCTCATCCGTCTCTCGTGCTAGCCGCGCAAAGTAACACTCACCGTTGTTTCTATACATCGGTCTGCGTCGTGCTAGCGATATGAATTATCAGTACGGTGTAGAGATGCAAGATGTGGCGTCAGCACCTGTGCTGTATCGATTTAATTGCTCATGCATGCATTCACAGCGCGCGCCACTGAATCGGCACCATTAGCATCTCCAGCAAGCACGACAAACACGACCCAATGAATGCAGTGGCTGTCTGCTGTAAAGTGGCGGGTTGGTAAGTGCATCGTTGTGATTGATGCGGCTGTCTCGTCATTGCAAGATGAAGGGCCGTAAATGCTGCCACTTAGACCGCAACGCGTTCCTGGGAAAGCCGTGAATGGGACGCTTTTTGCCAGGCTGCGCACAATAACTGTGAGTCGGTTAGGATAGCTGTTACAATGAAATCATAAATAAGGCACCTTATTACCGTATACAGCTGGTTACTTTTCAACGGGTTTAGGAAACACTTGAGAGTTGAAATGGTCTGTCCGATTTAGTACGATGTAGCTACTACATGCATAGTACTGCTTGACTTGGGGCTGAATCGGGCGCTTTTATTTACCAAAATTATTCGGCATGACACACAGAAATACAAAATACTTGAATCCAAAAAGGTGTTATTCAAACTTAAGGATTCATTCAACAAGCTACACTTGGTGTATCCTCGTGTACTTACAGACGAAAAGGGAACCGCTTTGACGTCAACGTCTTTGGAGTCAAGTCCTTCGGCTTCACCTTCAGCCACGCTGGTGACCGATAGTAGGTACACCTTTCGCAGTCGCAGCTCCTCCACCGAGGTTCGTATTTTAGTAAGTCCGCAAATTGGTCAATAAGATTCATCGCATGGACAAGCCATACGATCATGTCGTGTCGTTTTTCTATGCGAAGACCTTGACGTCGATGGCCCTCGATGGTAGTTCTGTCAGCTGCTGAATCGGCCCGCATTACTATGAGCTACTGGATGCTCTGGTCTTGTTTGAACCAATCTCGCAGAATGAAGTCATTCAAAAATTGGATGCGAGCACAAATGTCCCAGCGAGCAATCTAAAGCACCAACGGAAGCGTAATCAGTGAAATATAAAGCTAAACATTTATATGCGACGTACCTCCGATAGCTCCATACACGTCCTTAGCCACCTCATCATCCACAGGTAATCATGAAGATAATTCTCTCCGCGGAGAGAGAGGTTCTTGTCAATATCTCGCATTTCTTTAACAGGGAGTGCGGCTACAAAATCGTCTACATCTGCAGTGGATCTAAATTTCGGCTCGACTTTCTATCATGATCGATCAAAACACGACATAGCTATCGTGATCACACTGAGTACTTAATCGCCCGCGTGGGTTAACTAACACAGGATATGTCGAGTCAAATTCGACATTATCACCTGCACGGAAGTGTGATAGTATCTAAAAAACGAAGGCGTCAAGGATTAGATCAAAATAAATTTAAATTGAATTACATTTCATACCGGCTCCTCACGTTTCGCTTTGTAAATGCCTTTCCCGTTTGATGCAAGGGTCATTCCCGGGCCTGGCAGCTGTCATCATTGTGAGTGGAGTATTATTCATAATCTGCGGTCATTTCCGTACCTCAACAGCTTAACTATCAGAACGGTAATCCAGCATCTGCGTTCTACACGTCGTTTTCTGAACTGGTGGCTTGCAAGTTGTTCAAAAAGCATGCATCTTCAATTGGACCATATATATTGGGGTTTGTATGTGTTGATTTGAGCCTAGTGGATCGTTCTACGCCGTCGGCAGCCTAATGTGAAGGGTACGCATACGGATCGGTACCAGCTTCATGTATACTGAGCCAGATCGATACCACGAGCTTGAACGTTACAAAAGATGGTACTTCAACAGAAGATAAGTGCTGGTATCAGATCAAACTGTACTTAAATAAAAGCTTAGCTACCGTATCTAATACAACTTGAACACAATCGTCTCCTACGCTCGAGTCGATATATTGCTGTCCTCGCAGCTTCAACAGCTCGCCAATGGTCCTCGGATCGGTCGTTAGAACCGTCATGCACTCGCATAGCTACCAACGTTTCGTGATGGTCGTCGTACCAACGAAGCAAATCAGCTCATGTGCAGCTACTATGGCGGAGCGGGGAGTCGCATCTGGGAAATTCACCAACAGCTATGCGGAGAAGGCTGGTGACGCTTTTTAGCTCGGTTCAATACGTCATAATGACGTCCATATACCCGTCATCGCTGTCAACAGAATACTGGGATCGGTTTTGATCTTGTTGACGGGATACTCCCGGACTGCATGATATTGAGTTAGTAAGGGTAGCATCATGGACGTGGGTACACTTTTGTTGGGTTGAGCGAAGCGTGGCATTGTGACACCAAGCCGATCGTTCGTGTTGACTTCTGTGCGGTACGACGACTGCACGGAGAACGACACATACATGGCGTATGAGACGTGCACACATTGCACGCTTCCACGCAGACCGCCGCCAAAAATCCCGACATACACGCGAACGGCCCCATCGACGCTAACGGGTTTTGCAAATCAGCGACGACATCGGCGCCATGATATCCGGCGAGGCCGTCGCCACGTCCAACAAGGTCGGCGCTGCAGAGCTACTCGACACCACCGCGGACCCCGGCAACACTAACGGGACGGTAGGGTACGCTTGCCATCAACTCGACTTAAGCGTACGATGAGTTCAATATATGCTTGTGAGAGTCATGGACCACCGCGTACGTCGTTTGCGTAGCCTTCGCGTAAGGTTGACCAGCCACATCGGGCTTGGCGATGGCTTCCAAAAAACAGCCAGTTGTAATTGGCGCTGACGGTCATTAGAGCGTCGGCCGCCCGGGCCGCCATCCATGGAGAGACTCAGTATCTCACCTGCGTGTTCATACTGACCAGTGCGCTCATTGCCGGTGCTCATTGACTCGCACGTCTGGTATTTATCACCAGCAACAGCAGTGGCATTGGTTGTAGATCCATGCGCTACAGACGCATATAGAAGCTGATTGGGAAGGGCAAAGAGTCGCACTATCAGGGTGTCGGTATCGAGCATCACAGCAGCCTGCAGCCATACTGAAAGTGGATGCTGGAGCAGCGACCCACGCTCATTTTGTTTTATATTAGGTGGTGATTGCCGGGGAGTTCTTCTTGGAGGATGACGTCTGTTGTCGTCATCTAGGTGATCGCAACAACAGCAGATCTCGTTGAGTCGAAGCCGCCCTCCCGATTCTGGCGTAATGTCGAGTGGACAAGACCGTCACTATACAGGTAGCCGTCAGCGTTCGAGAGCGAGGTGTTGAAGACGAGTTAGCCGAAGCTGGCAAATCCAAAAATGACAATTGGTTTGCTGCCACTCCGCAAAAGCGCGTCAAATCTCGGTGCCATTCTAAATCCCCAGTAAAAGTGCAGATACGCACAAGTTCAACATGGCTAGCCAATCGTTCGACCGGAAATTTCGGAATGAAGTGTGATTGGCCGCTTTTACCGGAAGCGCAGACATCCAAAAAAATCTCAACTTTGGAGATGGGAAGCCCAAAAGAGAGCCGACATCCCTGAATATCCACGCTATTGATGGAAACATCGTTGGTACCTGAATTGATATGCCTAATAACCCAAAACGATGGTAGAGAGGTGTGGACCAAATATCTTCAGTAGCGTATTTGATTGCACGTGTAACCGATAAATCCGAGGCTACGATGTCGTTTTTTTTCAGACGCAGCGGACGTGATTTTGTATAAGCTTGCGAAAGCTCAAGTCGACGGCGGACGCGACATTAGCTGGCGAGACATATGGGTCAAGCTATCATATTTCGGTAGGACGCAGCACCAGCCTCGGCTTCGGCTAAAGACCCTGAAGCGAACCCACGGAACAAACTTGGACAAATTCCCAAAGCGCGTTACGGATGCTGTAAGAAAACAAAGCCGATCAGCTCCAAAAATGACAATGGCGTTGGACACTAGACAGGTGGTCAGTGCTAATCAAGCAATGACTCGCCTCCTCCGTTATGATACGAGTCGTGAATAGTATGTACGAGGCCACCACCCCGACCATCACGCTGGACGAATTGTCCGGACCGGTGTGGCGCTAATCTTAGCCACATTTCCACCGCTTCAATCAAGCGATAATTTCGTTGATATTGGATCTGGAATCGGGAATGTCGTAGCGCAGGTTGCCCTGGAGAGTTGAGTTGGGAAGTGTGTGGGCATCGAGCTCCAGAACGACCTAGGACAGCTGTCGGAGATGCAGATCCAGGCTGCAAAGTGCCATTGTCTGAGAATATCAAAAGATATCGATTTTCAATGCTGATCTATGAAAGTTAAGTGAAATCGCCCAGGCGGAAATACAGGACATGAGTGTACTGTATTCGAACAACATTGGCTTTGATCCAACGAGCAATGCGGCACTCGAGAAGGTGGCAACCGCGGTTCCTACGCTGACCCATTTAGTTGTGATGGGCAAAATTTGCGGTCGTCATTGAGCGAACTGCCGTCGCCGCTTTTGCGCAACCTGGAGACTGGAACGGTCAATTACTGTTCCAGTATCCTGAACCTCAAAACCTCATGAGGCCATCTGGTACACAAGGTCCTCCTCTATGGTAGTAGCCCTCGATAAGCCATCATCATAAATACACAATGCGTGTGCGTTTTACAATATTCATCAGTGCAAAACACCGTAAAATCTGCTAACCACGCAACGGATCGTACGGGATGCTTATGTCTACAAGCCGCATCATTGGCGAGCGCAAAACGGTCATCCATTCCATGCGTGCCACCACAGCATGTAAGCGGACAGCCTCACAGACCCTACGATCACCAGCACAACCAAATCGGACGATGAGAGCCTGATGTAGGGTGAGAACCTGGTGGACCACGCGTACACGGTGTACGAGTGGTACACATTGTACTTGCTCACGCAAGTCATCGACAAGAGCTCTAGCACGACCTCAAATGGACCCACCAACGCTAACGGTATCGCCGAGTTCAGCGAGGACATCGGCACCACGGTATCCGTCGTAGCCGTCACGATGTCCGACGGGCTCAACACCGCCGTGCCACTCGACACCACCACGGACTCCAGCAACACTACCGGGACGACAGGTGATACCTGCCACCAATTCACTCAAATCGTGCGATGAGAACCTGTCGAAGGGTAAGGATATGGTGTACGACGAACGCATAGTGTACGAAGCGTTCATGACGTACGAGACGTACATATTGTAGTCACCAACGTTCGCCACCGACAGCGGATCTAGAACGCATTCGAAAGATCTCACTACTGAACCTAAGGTTTTTTTTGGAGTCCGGCGAGGAAATCAGCACCACGGTTTCCGTCGTGGTCGTCACGATGTCCGTTGGGTTCGGCGCCGCCGTGTCACTCGACACCACCACGGACCCCGGCAACACTACCGGGACGGCTAATGATGCCTGCAACCAACTCACCCAACTTGTACCATGAGAACCGGGCGCTGGGACGAAGGTATAGTGTACGAAGTGTTCATGACGTACGAAACGTACATATTGTACTCACCAACGTTTGCCGTCGACGGCAGATCTAGCACGCATTTGGATGACCTCACTACTGACACTAACGGGTTTGTGGAGTCCAGCGACAACATTGGCATGCCAGTTGGCTTTGTGCTACCACCCGTGCCGAATGTGCTCGACCTTGTATCTCTCGCCAATGGCAAAACAAATCAGCTTCCAGTTGCACCTGTAGCAGCGATTACAAGAACAGCTAAGCCATAAATCGCCGAGCAAAGCAATGCGACGTACTTTGTGTTGGAATGGCTTCATTATAATACGGGATCTGAATAACAATTAAAAATTTGAGTAGGTCGTGGAAGTTTTAACGTTGGTTCGATACGTGCAGTCCAGTTTGAGTTTTTCAGATGTCTTCGCTTCCGGTAAAAGCGGCCAATCACACTTCATTCCGAAATTTCTTGTCGAACGATTGGCTAGCCATGTTGAACTTGTGCATATCTGCACTTTTACTGGGGATTTAGAATGGCACCGAGATTTGACGCGCTTTTGCGGAGTGGCAGCAAACCAATTGTCATTTTTGGATTTGCCAGCTTCGGCTAACTCGTCTTCAACACCTCGCTCTCGAACGCTGACGGCTACCTGTATAGTGACGGTCTTGTCCACTCGACATTACGCCAGAATCGGGAGGGCGGCTTCGGCTCAACGAGATCTGCTGTTGTTGCGATCACCTAGATGACGACAACAGACGTCATCCTCCAAGAAGAACTCCCCGGCAATCACCACCTAATATAAAACAAAATGAGCGTGGGTCGCTGCTCCAGCATCCACTTTCAGTATGGCTACAGGCTGGTGTGATGCTCGATACCGACACCCTGATAGTGCGACTCTTTGCCCTGCCCAATCAGCTTCTATATGCGTCTGTAGCGCATGGATCTACAACCAATGCCACTGCTGTTGCTGGTGATAAATACCAGACATGCGAGTCAATGAGCACCGGCAATGAGCGCACTGGTCAGTATGAACACGCAGGTGAGATACTGAGTCTCTCCATGGATGGCGGCCCGGGCGGCCGACGCTCTAATGACCGTCAGCGCCAATTACAACTGGCTGTTTTTCGGAAGCCATCGCCAAGCCCGATGTGGCTGGTCAACCTTACGCGAAGGCTACGCAAACGACGTACGCGGTGCTGCCCATGCCTCGCACAAGCATATATTAAACTCATTGTGCGCTTAAGTCGAGTTGGTGGCAAGCGTACCCTACCGTCCCGTTAGTGTTGCCGGGGTCCGCGGTGGTGTTGAGTAGCTCTACAGAGCCGACCTTGTTGAACGTGGCGACGGCCTCGCCGGATATCATGGCGCCGATGTCGTCGCTGATTTGCAAAACCCGTTAGTGTCGATGGGGCCGTTCGCGTGTCTGTCGGGATTTTTGGCGGCGGCCTGCGTGGAAGCGTGCAATGTGTGCACGTCTCATACGCCATGTATGTGTCGTTCTCCGTGCAGTCGTCGTACCGCACAGAAGTCAACACGAACGATCGGCTTGGTGTCACAATGCCACGCTTCGCTCAACCCAACAAAAGTGTACCCACGTCCATGATGCTACCCTTACTAACTCAATAGCATGCAGTCCGGGAGTATCCCGTCAACAAGATCAAAACCGATCCCAGTATTCTGTTGACAGCGATGACGGGTATATGGACGTCATTATGACGTATTGAACCGAGCTAAAAAGCGTCACCAGCCTTCTCCGCATAGCTGTTGGTGAATTTCCCAGATGCGACTCCCCGCTCCGCCATAGTAGCTGCACATGAGCTGATTTGCTTCGTTGGTACGACGACCATCACGAAACGTTGGTAGCTATGCGAGTGCATGACGGTTCTAACGACCGACTCGAGGCACTATTGGCGCGCTGTTGAAGCTGCGAGGACAGCAATATATCGACTCGAGCGTAGGAGACAATTGTGTTGAAGCTGTACGACTGTACATAGCTAAACGATTTTTAGTACAGCTCGGCTTGCAATCTATAGGGCTTGATCAACTTCCTATCGTTGTCGTGCTTTTCCGTTGAGGTACTTGTAAAGTCTTCAGATATCTTCTGGGGTGGCTCCGGCACTCATACGAGTAGCAATGTATGAAGCTTTGGATATACTGAGTTATTGTTTTCCAACTTCGCACTTCTGAGAAGCCCAAAGGGGGCGGGCTTGCGCGATCCATTCTGGTTCTTGCAAAGTTCTATACATTTAGTCCACTAAAGTGTCATGCAGTAAGTCAACATTTCAGCAGCTTTCACTCAAGAATTTGGCGTCGAGGTCCTAGCGAGAGCGTCGCAAGCCTGGTAGTCTTAAAGGAATGACGCAAGCGGGGCAGGAGAACGGTAAATATTCGATGGCTTACGAGCGACTCGTAGTTCGAAACACACTGGGTCCAAGTTGCTCGCTCATGGTACGAGATAATGTGAACAGCTCTTTTTCAGTTTGTTTCTCACTTTCCTACTTCGTAAACATATGCCAGAAGACCGATCCGTGGTTAAATTGGTCTGGCGAATTCTTCGTCAGGATGGCTGGATGGCCAAGCCTCCACCGGTCCGCAGTGTATCCGATCAATATCGATACATACGTCTCGGAGAGAGCCCGGACGGACGGAATGGTGTGGACTACTTATTAGTAGAGCAAGCGCTTATCGCGCACTACCAACAGGCATACATTGGATTCGAGAAATCCAACACCATGTTGGACGGGTGTGTATCATTACGTAGAAAATGTGGCGAAGGTGATTCACCCTGCATCAGTGATAATGGAGAGGACAGTAACTGCGACAGAAGTTTAGGATGACACTAAACACAATCGTAACCGAAATGTTATCAGGCTCACCGCTCTGACAGAAGAAAATGACCGTAGCGACACGGTTTGTCTACGTAATGGTTTTTCTGGTGGCAATAGGGATCATAGAACGCTTGGTAAACAGGCCTCTGTGGTCACCGACACGGGTGATCTTTCGGACCAATCGACGCCTGATTTATTGGGCACAGCCCCGAGCCCGGACGTTGCCAGTCGTTTTGTAGGTTTTAAGTGTGCTGTTTGCAGCTCAACAGGCTCTTTAGATCGCCAGTGCTCAAGGTGTAAAAAAACAATGCCTCACGTTTGCTCTCATGACGTGTGCAAGTCACTGAATACTCGTGGTGCAAACGGCAAACGCATGGAAGATTTTGACGATAGCTGCTATTGCAGCAAGCAGCGCTACCTAAGCGCAATCACTGTATCTGATGTAGATTTTGATGGAATCCACAGTAAGGGCGATGTTGCATCTACAATTTCATTGGATGCAGCTGAAACCTATAACGGCGTTCTTACTTCCACATTGGGGCTTGCTGCTCCGACTAGTTCAAACAGTACGTCGTCTACGAGGCCATATCCAAAACGTAATCAGTCGGACGCAAGTCAACGCCAGACGAGTCAAAAACGACAAAGGACAACTGCTCCAAATGCCAAACAATCGTCAGTGCTGAACAAGAAGACCAAGACTGCCAAACAAAACAATGCTTACGTGAGAAAAAAAGGACGCTGTTACAGACATGCGCGATGAGTTAGAACGTAGAGCGCGGGCCTCGGCAGACAAGTTTATTGATGCAAAAATGTTTATTTTTCTTCTGGTGAGGAAACGTGGATGCCACGATCTCGATGCCGTGATGTTGGTGCTGCGTTTTTGGTGAGTATTGTCACACGATAAAACGTGGAGAACGTAAGCAATGACGATAACATCAAGGTTCCGTCAGTAAGATTTCAGCTGAGATGGACAAACACTAAATACCAGACACGGGAGCACGTGCACGACATCGTAGAAAACGTTCGCGCTCGAGTGATCTGCCAATTTGCCAATATACAGAAGAACAAACTACAGGAGGCGAATCATGGACATCCCTATGTACTATGGCTCCCAATTTTCCAATCTGCCAGCATTAACTGAAAATTTAAAGAAGTGGAAGAGCTGGAATATCGCGAGTGGGCTACGTTTCGGGGACAAAGGGGACTTCAGATCCCGATAAACCCCACGGAAGTCGAAGCTATCGAAGCCATGACATTTTCTTCAACTGCCTCTCAAGTAGAACCACTTGGTTTGTATTCACAGCATGACGGCTTGCTGGCAACCGTACTACGAGATGAAAGTCGTGGGCTGTTTGGTCACTCTGCTACCTTTAGTTTTTTTTGCGCTGTCTTTCTGGAACCAAGTCGTAGTTTTTACGAATGAATATGCCGAAGCCAGTGGCTCCCCATCACGTCGAAGTGTGGATTTAGATAATCTCATGAAGTTTCTGGGGATTTTGTGGTACATGGCTCTCCTCGATAGGGGGGATGAGACATTATTGGCTTTATAATAATGAAGCAAGTATTTTTCCTGGAGCTCGCTCAACATGTTTGGAGTGTGTGATGATATGGAAACGATTCCTTTACATTTGAAAAAACGTATGTTTTCGATCGCAAGTTACGACATCCGACATCCAGCGTGATCCTGCTGCACGAATACGGCCTCTCGTTAATATTCTCACGTCACGTTGCACGCATCATGTGATTATCGGTCGAAATGCCGCTGTCGATGAAGCCAGCATTGCTTGCAGGTCACAGAATGCCCGTCACGTTATAGCTTACAACCCTCGTAAGCCTAGTGGCAAGTATCATTTCAAGCTTTACGCTTGTTGCTGTTCAACGTCGTGTTATGTTGGCTTCAAATTGCACTGTGCCAGTGAGCTCCAAGAACGCCTGCATGGGGTTGTACCGGGAGCTGAAATACGAGAGCTACAATAGCTCACAAAACTGTCATCCGATATTCGCCCGCACGTCATTGAAGTCACGGCATCACTGCAAGGATCGCGAAGAATTGTCAATACAGACAATTTCTATAATTTGTGTCTACTTTTGGAGAGCCTCAGAGCAATTGGACTGTATGGTCGTGGAACAGTGCGGGCATCCAGTAAGGATTTCCCCCATTTTACTATGATTCAGCAAGGTGACTCAAAACCAAGAGGGTTCATGAAGCAAGGGGTTTGTTTAGCAAATCATATTGTTGCTGCTAGCTGGATTGATGGCTCTATCCTCAATATCGTATCCAACGCTGACGCGTCTACCTCTTTAACAGTGTACCAACGCATCCAAGCAACGAAAGAAGCATTTAAAGCTCCGACCTGTGTTAGTGAATATAACTCAGCAATGCAAGGCGTCGACCGCCACGACCAACTACGTGGAAGGTTCTCTCTTGCCGGAGGCCACCCTGTCAAGAAATGGCATAAAAAACTAGCTATGGCAATGCTTGATATTGCCAAGTGCAACGCGTGTATCTGCGACGAATGAGCGCGCGGTAAGAGCCCAACGAGCGATGACGCCTCACAGACCTGTGCCGCCAACCCCACACCGGCCTGTCGTGACCGGCACCGAGCGTTCTTCGTATCTCTTGTGCGTGAGTTAGTCAATGGTTCTTGGAAGAAATGGATTGATAGAGAAGCTGGAATAGTGTATGCAGCGAGTACGCCCAGTTCGGCAACAGCTCAAGCAAATGTCACTCGAACCAAAACGAGTAAGCTACCAGCAGACGCAGTCCACCCACAGACGTGTGTCTCTCGGGAGTCGTGCATTTTGCTATATGGAAGGAGCAGGTCAATGCGAGAATGCTCCATTTACAAGTTTGAGTGTCGGAAGGCGACTAAAAAAACCGACTACTGCGAGACGCACCATGTCGCTCTCTGCAAGCGCGAATATCCAGTGGACCCTGCGAAGTCTCATCTATGTCAGGAAAAGCGGTGGTCTTGCTGGCAAAAATTTCATTTTTCTACTTTCCCAAGGGTCTTTACACATTTGACGGTAACTTGAAGAGAAGTTCCCCGATTTATAAAGCCCAAGCCACAGCTTTAAGGGAGTGGAAAGAGCGAAGGCCTGCAAGCACAAATTGCACATCACAACCATCGAACAGCAGAGTTACGTAGGAGTTCTTCGCGTTAGCAATGCTTTTTTTCTAAACGTTTATTATAGAATACTAAGTAATATCTCCACATGCATTACGTGTCGCCTTTCCTCAGCGGCGACCTAACCAAGCTTTTATAGCATACATTTCGGAATCCTGAGCAAATTTTTCTAGTAGCATACCATCGTCTGCGATTCGTAGAATCTGGCTCGGTATCAAGGAAAGCGAGCCAAATCAGCCAGATTTCCATGATCGCTGCACCTATTCATCATCCTTGTCGTCGTCGTCGTATTCGACCATAACATCGCACTGACAACAGGAAATACGACTGCCAAAGCGGTCTTGATCTGGGCGCGCCACTGCAATCTAGTTAGCGCTATCAGTGCTTTGAACGTTATCGTAAGGATACGCTAGGCGGCATTTACATGAATTGCACACGGTCAAAACTTTCAGGCATCGGCAGCGCCTCTTTCTCCATTTCGAACAGGTGGCTGCACCTCGAGGCTGCAATGAAAAGGTTCATCGATTTAACAGTCAGTAAATAATTATGCAGACGCGCAACCAGCCTTCCGATGCAATGGAGTGACAAATCGGCGTTGGTATGCAGCCAACCGATCTTGTCAAGTCCATCTTAGTGTACCTATCAGTCGTGAAGAGTGCAAGCCTCGCTGATATCCGCAAAGGTCCGAGCCTCGCTGATCATCGAAAATCTCCGAGCTATGTATTGTACCCTGACACCCGCCTCACGAGAAGATAGAGGCGATCTCTATCGCTCGCACGCAGCATCTGTCGGTATCGCCGACTAGCGTGCCTTAGCACCCGCCACATGAGAAGAAAGAAGCGATTAATATCGCTCGCACGCAACACCTGTCGGTCCTTTCTCATTAGCGCGAGCTTGTCGTGTAAAATGAATTGAGACAAAATGCTTAGAGATACGTGGGAGGCAATAGTTCGGTTTCTTTGCTGATGTTTATTCCCTTACGATTGGCTGAATTAAGATCTAGCTCGCAGAATTGCAGAGTACCAGATTGCGGTAGGGTTGATGAAAACATCTTAGTTTCAGTAACAGCTAAGATATCCATTCACCTTCTTTTGCAAAAAACCTACAGCTTGTACCATTTTGGTAAGGCCAGGATTAATATTGCTAGTGCTGCAGACTTTTTATAAACCACTGGTTGCAAATAATCAATAGGTTGCAAAAATATCGTAAATTCTGGGTAACGTAAAATGGTTCGAAAGTTTCATGTTGGTTGACGCCGTCAATATGACCTGGTCAAGCGACCGGTTTCGATGTTCGTGAAGATCCCTGCTACTTATGGTGTGTTTTCTCTAAACGTTTAAAACACACACCAAACGGAGAGCATACGAGACCGGCGCAGCAGTGAGAGAGTCGTGCGAGCATGAGTGAGCAGGGCTGACAATAACAAAAAGGAACGATCGGCAGCAGGTCTTTGGTAGTGTATAGAGCAGATGCTGCAGCTTTGTAACGGCAGCAGGAGATGATTATTTACATGCATGAAAACATTACGAATAGCGATCCTTTTGTCATAGCGTCTTGTGAGCTTATCACAATTGTTGCTCTTTTTGAGTTAAGGATGCAAGCTTACGTTCGGTACGGTGAACACGATGTGGCGTACGATCAAAGTTTAGCTGTACATACATACGTAGAGAGTTTGACATCGTCGATTTTCCTTTCAAAGAGTGGAAACAGTGTGGATTATCTAATTTAAGAGTGTTGTCCCAGTCCCCTAGCTCAGCACGAGATATTATCAGCCAATGCCAAGCGCTAGTGCTTCGCAAAAGGAGCTGGGTCCTTCACAATACTTTAACACACTGGATCTTAAAACTACATGCCGTGAAGATTAAGCTCTAAAAGAAATCTTGCAAAAGTACTGGACATCGAAATGTTTTCTGTCCGTGGGAGTTGCTATTAATAAACATCACACGTCATATTAACAAGCGGATTGTGCGGCGGCGGAGCAGGGGCGGGCAATGCTCAAGCGCGAAGCTTTTGTGACCTTTGTGGTCTGTGCTTTTAGTTACCTGGTTCGGTATATCGGTATGTGTATCGCTGTGGAACGAAAATCCATACACGGGTATATAAGTGAGAAGGATAGACTAGACAATCGACCAAACACGCCACAGCAGAGTGGCATAAGCTAACCACGTTGGGTATCCGGTACGGAATGCGCTATACTTACTTGACGCGGGTTTTGACCGTCCACTACAAGGCCTTTTGTCCATTCACAACAAGACGCGGGTTTAAGTCGCTATAATTCAGCTGGTTCGTGTCAAGATGGAACTAGACTACGTCACCTATATACAAACAATGATGTGGCATCACCGTTGCATGTGGTATCCTTCGAGGGGTTCTTCGTCCACAGCTAGTACGGACGTAAGTCGTTCGTGTTACGTTTCCCGCGCTCTCCGTTGAATGCGTGGTGAGGAATCACCGGCGAAACATCACGAGCGCCTAAAGTCAGACCCACCGTTTGATGCTGTACGTGCCGTATGCTTTACCGGATAAGTTTGAAACTGATGTATTTGTTGAAGCTAGTACTACTCGTCAATCCCAAGGAGAGCACAGCGGTAGCTAACCTAAGCAAATCCATGATGCATTCTTAGAAATCCGCTTAGCAATACTTATCAACTATGACGAACAACCACCTCAACTATCAGAGCGATATTCTATGCGTTTTAGAAAACTACGCCGTTTGAGGTACGGTATTCGCTTTTACGGCGGCTCGGAATGGAACGTGGCAGCGAAATTGTTGATCGTCTGCTCCAATGTAGCTTTTCTTTGGTCGTGACATGGTATAAAACATGCGCTTTGTTAATAACTGGAAGAAAAATTATAGAGTGGCACGCCGTAGCTCTTCAAGGCTAAATGGAATACGCGTTGCCTTGTCCGGAAATACAGTATTCTCGGTGCAGGTATCTGCAGGACCACTCTTTGCCCATGTAGTTTTTGCTCCCTTTTTCCGGTGCCGACGCAACGTAAAATCCACTAGTTGCAGAATCAATCGTGGCTAATGATCTAAACTTCTTGTCAGGTCTTGGGTGCGTATAAGGACCGAATTTGTCGACTCACACCATCTTCCACGTCTGGGTCACAGGCTTTGTAGCAGGTAATTTACCGCGTTTCTTTATGTTCCGTTTCCAATTCTGACAGGTTCCGCAGCGATTGACGAGCCTTTAAATCGCATGCTTGATTTTCGACCAGATAAAGTGCTGGTGGATCGTCCGATTTGCCATACCGGGATGCTTGAGCTATTGGTGATACCGTCGAATAATCCGCCGACGCAAAAGGTTAACATCAGAATGCTCTTGTCCTTGCACAGCAACGGACGTTCTGTTGGTTATTGGTCCTTAAGCCTACCTTGACGTTCTTGCTGCTTCAATTGCTTGCCTGTCTCTTAGGCCTCAAAGATAGCATCAAAAGCCAGCGGGAAGTCCTCGCCATCTGGTTCAACTTCGTAGCACTCCTCGCTATCAGCATATTTGCTTTGAGGAAGGTGGCTAAGTGCATTGGCAACAATGTTGCTCTGGCCTTAATATAGACAACTCTCGATGCCAGCCCTTTCACAAAAGGACGCCAGCGATCTACACAATATCATATCACTGAAAGTTCGAGAGCGATAAGTTCTTGTGGTTCGTGTAGACAATAACACGGTGCCCAAGTAAAGCATTTCGGGTCTCGCAAAGCACTTCCACAATGAAGAGCAACTCAAGCTTCATCATTGCGTGTTTTCATTAAGCTTTCTGCTGAAGAACGCCAGTGGACGTTCTTGCTAGCTGACGCTGCCTCCTCCCCCCCCGCCCCCCGACAAATTGTATGGGCTTATAGTCATCTGCGGTAATACTTGTCCCACGGAGCTTGCTATCAAAAGCTGCATTAGGTGGAATTGTAGTCTGATTCAATACATTGAACGCGGTGATGTACCCATACAGGAATAGACCCTTGCCAAACCACAGATACATCTAATTTTGTCATCACATTAGCAACCACCCAGATACGTTGTAAGATACTTATCGTAGCTCGTACCAGCCGGTACATAGATTCTAATATCGAGTATTTTTATATCCGATGTAGCAATGCACATTTAACTTGGCTTCTTGATGACAGATTTGATATTGTCGGTACCAAACAAGTCTATCTTAATCAAGTTGATATCGTACCGACCCGAGTTGTACTCGAATACTGGTCAAGCTGCTGTTTAACCTTACTATAGTCAGACCACTGCTTACCAAAGCCGAAAATGCTATGGAAGTCGAAGAAGCAGGCATACTTCTCTTCCTTAATCCAACAGTCCACATCAGGCATCTTGTAGGTCTCACCAAGTACAGCACCAGGGATCGCCATACCAGTCAAGCCGTAAGCATCAATGATTTTTTGTAGAAGCGACTTGTACATATCGACATCGTACTGTTGAATCTTCACGGATACACTACCGATGTATTCAAACATATCCGTGAGCAACAGTTTTGGGTCATCATCTATAAAGCAACATACCTCCTCTGTTAAGCTATCAGCTACTGATACTGACACAGGAATGTGCTCGTTCGTGAAGACAGTATTTTCACCGTGTTGAGTAACGGTAGATTTAAGAATGGCCTCAAAGTCGTAAACGATGAAGTGATCGATGTACTGGCCAGCATTCTTGATCGAATACTTTGTTAGCACTGATCGAATAGTGTTCTGAGCTGGTCTATAGATAGTCGGTTCAGCTGGGAAACTTTCGATGTTTACGAGCTCACACTATTTTTCTGTATGGTCTCGTAGCTTAAGGCAAACTGTCAGTTTAATAGCCTCGACCAGTTAAGTAGCCTCGATTGTTTTAGCCTGTTATATTAAGCTAGATCACTGTCAACGATCATAGCTGGCTAATATTAAGCTAGCGAGCTTTCATCCGGTCTCCTCCAGCAGTTTATACTGTACTCTGGTCTCACTTTCGTTTCTCCACCGTGCGGAAAATACGCGCCAAGTAGAGCGAAGCAGAGCTCCATTGTGCCGTCCAAGCCGTTCTCGTCGGCGCAGAGCTAAAGGCAACAAGTAAATAACCGAGAATACCGCATAGAACACTGAAGAAATACGTGACTACTGCACGCAGAAACAATCCTCACGAGCCCAAGCGCCGAGGGCCGCCTCCAATGCTTTCGAAGAGTGCCGAAAATGGCATTAGAGACTGGATCCTTCAGCGACAGGTGACTGACCGTCCTGTCGGATGGCAATATGTCCTGCACAAGTCACAGCAGATTGCTGAGCTCGTGTGTGGTGTGAGTGTAGGTGAGGGGTGGTTGCAGCGCTTCATTTCGCAGCTGTGGTATTTTACCGCTTTCATGACCTAACATGCACACCAAGTTAGTTAACTTTAAGCTAATGGTTTGCCTCAATCTTACTGATATACAGCGTTCGTCATCTGTGATATTGTGCACCAAGCGATTTATGTGCTTGCTGCACCACGATTGAGCAATACAAGGAAGCGGAATAGATACTTACTCGTGAAAGACTTGAGAAAGATACTGAAGTGCGGAAGACGAAGCCTTCGCGAAGTAAGAAACCTGTAGGACAAAAACAAAATGGCAGTTCAGGCACTGCCGCCCTTGTTAGAGGCGTAGATTCAACCTCAACAGGAAGCCTGGGTCAAGTGGGCCTGTACAAACAAATAAACCAATTTATGTCATACACTTTCATCCTTATGATGTTGAAGATATCTTTTTCCCAACATGCCTGGCACCTGTACCGCACTTTCTCGTGAACAAATGTATACTATAATTAAGTCAAGGAGGCTACTAAACCGGCAAGACCACACATTTGTGAAACTGGAAATGTAACGGGGTACGTAGCCCTAAGTGTACCCTGGTTACATGAAGTGTGACACTTCACACTTCAGGTGTATGACACGTCATACTCCGGGATATTTGGTACAAGGTACCAAGGTCGTTCAAGCCAACCATTGGTCAAACGACATTGCATTTCTATAGGTAACTTCTAGTTTGTATTAAACCCAAACTTAACCTACCTATAAATATACTCAGTTTACAATCTACCTTATTTAGGTCACTTCGCTCTCTTTAAATAAAGAGGGGACCTGCGACCTGCCGTTCACGGAGAGTTTGTATACTCTCGGAAGATAACTTCCTCTAGCGCAAGGTGCTGTGTGACCCCGTCACACTTGGTAGCACTAGTAGTCAATCCACGCCACCGCGGGTAGACTACCTGAACCTCTCCGAAGTTCGTTGCCATGGATAGGAACGACTTCTCCCAAATGAACGACTCTCAGTTCGAATCGGTTCGGAAGATGACAGGCAACTTCGGGATGGAGGCCTTGCAGAGCCTGGTGGTGTCAACACCGGCTGAGCAGCTCGAGCGCGTCAATGCGTTCGACGCGTACGAGCAGGGCCTCATCGCGCATGTGCGGGAGAACCTGCAGGCTCCGGCGGCGGAAGCAAATCCGCCTCACCCGAAGCCAATACGGCTGAAGGTTAAGCCGTATGAAGGGAAGGAAGGCGAGAACCTTCACTTCTAGGTCCGAGAAGTAGAGCTCGCGATGGACGCGGCTCTGATCTCGACCGAGCAACTGCGTGTTGCCTTTGCACTCTCCAACCTTAGCGGCCGTGCTAAGAGTTGGGTGTACACACGGGAAGCAACATCCCTTGGATGTTTCACATCCCGGGCTCAGCTGTGCGAACAGCGCCAAGCCGCGTTCCTCCCGGCGAGCTACGAGTACCGCCAGCGTTCGCGCTTCCTCTCGTGTAAACAAGGGAGGTGCGAACTGCACGAGTATGTGCAAGAGATACGGGAGCTCACGGCGTCCCTAGTGGGAAACCCACTCAACGAACACATCAATATGACTGTGTTCATGGACGGCCTTCGAGTGGGCCCCGCACACACTCAGTTGTTCCGGGTGCAGTCAAGCACCCTTGAAGAGGCGATTCAAGTTGCTCTTCAAGAAGAGTACAGCCATCGGCAGGCGCGTACGCCAGCCTCAGCATGGCCTGGGAGTTCCTTGTCTGCTCACGGTCGAACAAGCCCCAACGGACCAGTTCCCATGGAACCCGGGTCCGCCGAACAGCGTGACATCCGCTGCTTCGGCTGCGGGAAGATGGGCAGCTTCAAGCGCGACTGTCCCGCGGAGAATCTCCGCAGACGCTCCTTCCCCAAGCCCGTCGTCAAGGGTCGCTGGCAGAAGCCAGGATTCCGGGGACAGGGGAACGCCGGGAACCAGTAGGGGCGGAGCGCCCTACTGGGGAAGAACTAAGTCTTCGTGATTGGTCCGCGGGTGGCGCGTACCACGGGGATTTAGCCCCTGAGAGTCTTCGCACTCTCGAATCGGCAAAGAGCAGCGGCGGAATGCTCGTAGTACACGGATGTGTACGGGGATACGATCATCCCTTTAGAATCTTAATCGATTCTGGGGCGTAGAAGAATTTCGCACGCCGCCAGACGGTTGCTCGCAACAGCAACAAGCTGTCCGATGCTTTGAGAGAAAGCAAGGGCAAAGGGACGGTGTCAGTGCGACTGTCCGACGGGAAGGTCGTCACTGTTCCCAACGTCCAAGTGGATCTGTCCGTCAAGTTTGAAGACTTTGACAGCCTCGAACAGTTCACTGTTCTTGATATGGATCCATATGATATGATCCTGGGTATGCCCTGGCTTGAGAAACACGAGCCCTGGATCGACTGGCGAGGCCAGGCAATCGGTGTCAGTCGCCCTGCGCAGTCCGACAGAGCATTGGTGAGTCATGTTCCCACCTCTGTCAGGACCCGGGGTGCCCGTAAGGGCTGCCAGGGTACCCAAGCAATTGGCAGATGCTTGGGAGTCGTCGACGTATTTGACGACTCCGAGGATGTTTTGATGGTGGCCGCGCCCAGAAGAGGCGCTGGCCAAGTGGGTAACTTAGGTCCACAGGCGGGTAACTTAGTTCCGCAGACAGCTGCAGCTGTCACGAACACTGAGAACAGCGTGTTCAGAGTGGGTAACACAGTTCCACTCACGGTCGCCCAGACCTTAACTGAAGAGGAAGACGTCGGATACGCTTCCTGTGTAAGTAACACAGTACCACACGCGGTCGCCCAGACCTTAACTGAAGAGGAAGCCGTCGAACTCGCTTCCTGTGTGGGTACCACGGTACCACACGAGGCCACAAGTGCCTAGGATGTCGTAGCGCCGACATCCCTAGACGTGGGCAGCAAAGCTTGACGTCACGGTCGCCGTCGTCAACGACGCCGCCGCCGACTGAAGTCGTATCCGAACTTCGTTCAGATCGACGTCGCTTCAACCGACTCGGAGTCCAGGGCCCGGGCTCCTCCGACAAGGCCGGTGGAAGAGTGTTGTCACATCTTCGATGGCGAGACCGGTTTTAGCTGTCAAGGCATCTGGTGTCCACTTGGAACCGTTGCCAGAGGTTGCAGAGATACTGAACCTCGAGGAAATGACGGCTGAGTCTTTCCTGACCAACCTCAAGGCTGGATAAATTGCTGCGATGGTACTCATGAGACCTGAGACCACTCGGGAGGAGCTGAACGCCTCCTCTGGCTTGGACGAGAACGTCCTGGAAGACCTGAACAAGCAGCGTCAGACGCGCTTGGGCTCTGAGATCCTTAAGAACCCCAAGGATCCGGTGTATCCTTTGGTGACGGAGTATGCGGACGTGGTGAACAAACACCCACCGACCCAACTCCCACCGGATCGAGGCGTACGGTACGAGATTGATTTCGTGCCCGGCACGAAATATTGTGTCATGAGGCAATGACCTCTCCCGTGCGAGCAGTGCGAGGTCATTGATGGCCTCTTCGCCGCGAAAGCGAAGGCAGGCATAGTGCGGGAATCGAAATCCCCGCACTCGACGCCGCCTTTCTGCGCTCGGAAGCCGAACGGAAAGTGGCGTCTCGTTTACGCTTATAACAAGCTGAACAACGCAACGGTGTCGGCCCAAACACCAATCCCACGTAAGAATGTGTTGTTGAACAACATGGCCGGGAGCGTACTGTACAGTGCGCTGGGTTTGGTAGACGGATACTACCAAATCCTGATGCGAGAGAGCGATATCCCGCTCACCGCGGTAAGAACTCCAAGCGGCATGCTTTGGTAGTGGCTCGTCATGCCGCAGGGCTTGTCTAACGCCCCGGCGACGTTCAATCGCCTGGCGACGCAGCTGTTCCGCCCTTTGTGTACCTTCGTACAGACGTATTTCGACGACATATTCGTCCATAGCCGTGCCGAAGGAGGCAAGACGGCCATGGAGGTGCATCTAAGACACCTCCGTCGGGGTTGGACGTAATGCGAGCGAACAAGCTCTACGCCAACATCGACAAGTGCGTTTTCGCGTCACCAGAGATTAAAGTTATCGGTTGCTTCGTAAGCAACGTGGGCGTTCGGGCTGACCCAGACAAGGTCAAGGCCATAGCAGCATGGTCGACGCCCCGATCCGAGAAGGATCTTTGAAAGTGGTTGGGCTTGGCCAACTACCTTCACAAGTACAGCGCAGGGTACGCGGGCTTCGCTAAGCCCTTGTCGAGCCTCCTTTAGAAGGACGTCGACTGGCGCTGGGAGCAAGAGCTCCAGGATGCTTTTGACAGCATCAAGGCCAGTCTCCAAGAGGCCCCTGTCCTGGTCCTGCCGGACGAGACGAAGCCGTTCTGCGTCGTCTGCGATGCCTCCGATTACGCTATCGGGTGTGCATTGCTGCAGGCCGACACGCCTGGACACGAACGAGTCATCTCGTTCCAGTCCAGGCAGCTCAAAGCCGCCGAGCGGAACTACCCTGCCCACGACAAGGAGCTCCTGGCAATGAAAAATGCCCTTGTGAAGTTTCGTGTTCACCTTCTGGGCTCTAGGCCCTTTGTGATCTACACAGACCACGCGTCCTTGAGGACGGCGACTAACTCGCCTCACCTCTCCCAAAGGATGGCGAGGTGGCTGTCCTTCTTCGTGGAATACAACTTCCGCGTCGAATACAAGCCGGGCAAGCTCAACGTGCTTGCGGACGCCCTCTCTCGGCGTCCTGACTATGAGTTGATCCACATCACGCGGGTGACAACGGATCTATATGATCGGATACGCATGGCGTATCGGGACGATGAGGCTGTCGCGCCTCGTCAAGTTTCTTATGGCAGGAACGAGCGCGAAGTCCGACTGACTCTCGTCGCGACAGCGCTCACGGCTCCACCGATATGAGTGGAAGGATGGACTCCTCTATTACCGGGTGGAGCCCAATGATCCTCCACGGGTGGTCGTACCCAACGACGAGGATCGGAAGCTCGATATCCTCGCGGAGGCGCACGACGCGCCCTCCAGCAACACTTGGGCCGAGAGAAGACATTTCTGTCGGTCTCTCAGACCTTCTGGTGGACCCACATATACAAGTGGGTCGCCCGGTATGTTACGACATGCGAAACATGTCAGCGGGTCAAACCCGCAGGGCACTCTTCGGCTCCACTACGAAGCCTGCCCGTACCGGCTGATTGTTGGAAGTCGATGAGTCTTGACTTCATCTTTGGGCTTCCCGCCGACGGACACGGCAACACCGGAATTTTCGTCTTCGTGTGTCGGCTGAGCAAGATGGTACATCTTGCTCCAGTTCCCGTCACTGTTACGGGCGAACAAACCGCAAGGTTGTTCGCCGATGGCGTGTTCCGCTATCACGGTCTCCCGGAGACGATTGTCTCGGACCGAGACCCGCGGTTCACTGCTGCGGTTTTGGAAATCGCTGTTCCCTTTACTGGGAACTCGTCTGCAGATGTCCACTGCGGATCATCCGCAGACAGACGGCCAAACAGAGCGCGTCAATCGAGTGCTCGAGGACACTCTGCGCAGTGTGTGCGCGGCAGCGCCACGTACGTGGTCGTCGCAGCTTCCATTTGTTGAGTTTGCGCTTAACAACGCTGTGCACGCGTCCACGGGGTTCACGCCGTTCTACTTGAACGGCTTCCGCCACCCCAGAGTGCCTCTCACTCTTCGAGGAGACACTGACTCCTCTATTCTAAGTGGGGGAGAGGCTCAAAAAGCCCTTTCCTCCCAGGTCTCGGATGTGAGACCAGTTTTGCTGCGGAAACAGGTGGAAACCTTTATATATACCAAGCTAATCATTGTCAACAGGGTCTGCGATGCCATTGCAGCGGCCCAAGATAAACAAAAGGAGTACTCAGACAAACATGGAAGAGGGAACTTAAGTATATTTGAGGTTGGGGACATAGTGTTGCTAGACACGAGGAGCCTACCGCTTGACACTGTCAGCTCTGTCGGCAGCAACAAGCTGAAGCACCGCTTCATCGGATCATTTGCAGTCCTTGCCAGACATGGTGCGTCGTACACCATCGACCTGCCAGAGTCAATGACGACGCACCCGACGTTCTATGTTGGACGTCTTAAGCGGTACTTTGACCCGCAGGGGGTTGCTGACTCGCAGACCCCCTTGACCCAGCTCCTCGAAGAAAGGGCCGGTCACAGTCGTTGATGAGGGCGTCGGAGAAGGCACCCAAGCCTCGGTCGGGACGGCAAGGCTGCGGTCAAGACCGTACGCCGGAGGGCTCCATACGAACGGACCCCGGCGCCATACGCCGAGTACGCTGAGTACGCCGGGTACGCACCATACGCGTACGTCTGGGAGTGTGCGGCAGGCGGCTCCGGACGTGGCAACAAAGCCTCGATCGGTCGAGTCATCCGAAAGACCTCGTCCAGATCGGACGAAGAGACCCGGCGATCAACTCACAGGTGCAGGCTCGCGACCTCACGCTCCAACAGGTCCAAGCGGCCTGCAAGACGAGCGAGCTCGCCCTGATTTCCGGCCTGGGCGGCCGCATCACCGCCAGTCCCAAGGCCAAGTGCAATCTCAAGCGCGAGGACACGTTGGCGGAGGCGGTCAACCTCAGGGCCCTGTGTCGGACGCGCAGTCGGAGCACTCGGACGAGAGTGGCTTTCGGGAGGCGCCGAGTACTCGTACTCGTACGAGGGCACCTCCACCCCTGCTTGACCGGAATGAAGAGGTCCACTTTCACGTGGAGGGGATCCTCAAGGAGCAACGGCGTCGCGGTAAGCGACAGCTCCTCGTGAAGTGGAGGGGTTATGCCCACTCCGAGAACTCGGGGGAGCCGATTGAACGGCTCCCGATTGACTGCCCGAAGGCTGTCGCAATCTGGGAACAGAAGCGGCGGCAGCTTCATAAGTAGTCCGGGGCTTCTTGCCCGAACGGGGTACGGACGATGAATACATTCCGTACCCGTGCGCATTGTGAGCGCTAGAAGCCGCGCGCTTCAGGATGTCCCTTGGCAGCATGCGCTTGTTGACCAAGTGGGCAAACCTCACACGAAGATCACGCTGGTCCAGGATGCGGGACAGCAGCTGATCTTCATGGAGTTCCCGTAACTCCGTGGGTGAGTACTTAAGCGTCGACACCCATGTCCATAACATGTCCTCACAAGTACTCCACGTGGGACAGTTCTCGGGCATAACCCAGGGGTATCCCCAAAGAGAATAGATACCACCCCGGGTCTCGGGCTTCTTACGACAAGTCGTGAAGTCCTTGAGAGGGATGCGGTGTGGCGCGAGAAGCACACACCGAGCAGCCTCCATGTTGTCAACGAACAGCTGTTCTTTCTACACAAGGGCACGTTCGTAGATGCCCCTAGAAGTGTGGTCGCCCACAAGGCCACGAGGAGCGACGAGAAGCTCTAAGAAGAGGTCAGCCCCAGAGCTCTCCTCGGGAGGCCAATACCCTCTTGAGTTGATGGCAGCTCCCTGGCTGACGGGTGCCACCACCGAACCCCCACACACACGCTGGGCAGCTTGGAACTCCTCCTGCTGCTGGTCGAGGTCATTCGAGACCTCCCCAGGCTCAGCGATAGCACCCTCCTCCTCTTCTTCTTCCTCCTTCTCCTCCTCTTCTCCCGAGGAGTCGAAGATACTCTGATAGGAGTGGAGACTTAGAAGCTGTACGCTTCTTTGAGGGCTCGGCGCCTTCGGCTTTAGAGGCCTTAGCACGCGCAAGACCCTCGGCAAGCGAGAGACGTTTGCGAGAATTCTCTTCCTCATCGCCACCGGCTTTGGGAGAGCACTTAGCCTTGACGGCCGGACTCTCCGAGCGCACAGACGGTCTTAAACTGTGATCACCTTGATCACTAGCGAGCGACTGCACGCTGTCATCCTTGTGCTCACTGGGCACTGGGCTATGCCCTCCCACAGAGCCCACAGGAGCATCGTGCGTGCTCTCGAACTCGGCATCGTCCTCACGGCCAGAGTTGAACTCACGTTCCACGAACCGAGGTTTCGGACGATTGTCCGAGGCCGAGGGCGACGGACTGCGGCGCTTGCTTGTTCGCTTGGCCACAGCCGCGTCACCCCGAGGAACCCGATCGCCTCGGAGGCCACCTGAGTAGCCTCCTTGAGTGCCGAGCCTTTGCCGTGAGGCTTAGTGCTCTTGGCTTGCGCCTTACCGGCCGCAGTCTTGGAGCGTGTCTTAGCACCGCTCTCTGCAGTGCCACGAGGCATGGTAACGGTCGAATCGGAGACCTAGACGAAGAGCGCACAGGTTGCTGCTCGAGGCTCCAACTGTGAAGTGAGCCTCCGCCGCGCTCGCGCGGCCAAGTCAATAGTTTTCGACTTTGAGAATGAGATTTTTTGACGAACACCTCTTCATTCTGATTGGTCGGTAAACAGAAACTAAGTGGGGGAGGATGTAACGGGGCACGTAGCCCTAAGTGTGCCCTGGTTACATGAAGTGTGACACTTCACACTTCAGGTGTATGACACGTCATACTCCGGGATATTTGGTACAAGGTACCAAGGCCAAGGTCGTTCAAAACCAACCATTGGTCAAACGACAGTGCATTTCTATAGGTGACTTATAGTTTGTATTAAACCCAAACTTAACCTACCTTTAAATATACTCGGTTTGCAATCTACCTTATTTAGGTCACTTCGCTCTCTTTAAATAAAGAGGGGACCTGTGAACTGCCATTCACGGAGAGTTTGTATACTCTTGGAAGATAACTTCCTCTAGCGCAAGGTGCTGTGTGACCCCGTCACAGGAAAGATAGCTTTATAAAAAAACGTTTTACCTGTTATTTATTTGTTAAAAATCTCAAAAATCGGCCTGTTACTCCTCATTTCAACGCTACCTCATATGTTTCAATTGGAATATTTGATGGCGAGTTATCGCAGATTTAGTAAAATCACTCAATCGAGGCTACTAAACTGACACTTTGCCGTAGCAGAGCTAACGAAAACCATCTCACACTTTGAGCATTGATACTTAGACTGGAGCTTATCAATGTTCTTGATGTACAATGCATGGCTCTCATGGGAAAGGATCCATAGAAACCCCCTCTCTCTCCTAGCGACGGGTACACTCAACTTTACATCCATAGAGTAGACGTTAATAGCTAAATGAAAGCACTCCTCAAGTTCATCGAGCTGTAGGAGATCAATCGGTTTGAAGCCACGGAGCAGGCTAAGCGTAAAGCTGATACCCTTATGAGCAGTATCTCTTAAAAACTTCCTTAACATGAGCCTGGATCCGACGAGGATCATTATTAGCATGCTGATTCAAGTACCACGTGATACAGGGAAACACACACTTGTTTGTTGGTCTTGGGGAAGTTGATTACGTACTTGTTGTCGCGTATAATCTTAGGGATAACAACTTCACTATCACCAAGTGCATGCCCACGGAAGTATATGTAAATCTTAAACCCAGTAATCGCCTTCAGCTTATAGCCCGATTTGGGATAGTTTAGCGTATTAGCCAGCTCCATTGACCTTATCTTTGAGATAATTTTCTTAAGGATGTCAGATCGCCTGTTGATACCAACAGGGGTCTCAAATACGTAAGTGGTAGCCAGATTCGGGTGCCAGTACTGGGTAAAATTGCCATCCGTTAGACTTATGAGATCGTACCCAAGAGCAATGTTTACCTTGAAGGCGTTAGTCTGGGTAGCAAGCACATTCTCGAGCTTGTCATAGAACTCAGCAGTCTAGATACCTTCATACAGATGGGACTCCATGTGCTTGCCGTTGTAAAAAAGATACTTGGGATCCTTGTTGTAGTCCGGGGAAATGTGCTTCTTCTAGGTCTCGACGGAGATCTTGTACTGCCTCGCAAATAGCTTCTGATTGGTCGGACGGGAAACGTTGCTAACATAAGCCATCTTACATGTACCATCTTAACGCGGTAGGTACTGCCCCAGCAAATGGCATCAATATTTAATACCTTCAAGCTCGTATTGCCTGTATACTCTTGTCTCTACCATTCCTGTGGAAATGACTTTATAATTATTGGATCTTGTATCAGGATCGACTTTATATCTTACCCCTATACAACAAATTTCAAAAGCAATTAATTAAAATACTTTGTGTACGATCTGTCGAGCGTTTGCAAAACCAGCGATAATATTTTGAATCGTGAGACTTGATCCAATTGAACGTCTTATCAGTGTACTTGATTTTGATTCCAATAACCGTTCTTGGGAGTAAATTAAGTGCCAAATCCTGCCTGGAGGCCTCAGATACGATATCACACTTAAATAGGAAGTGGGTATAGGAGTCATCCACTCCCACTAACGACTCTGGCTTTCGATTTCTGTACTTGCCAAATTCTAGCTTCGTCTCGCTTAAAGAAGTAAGACCGCGGTCTCGACAATCCTTACAATATTTGTAGAAACCCCTGTACCGGCGTTGGCAGCCGAGGCACACCTTATAGTGCCCACCAAAAAGCTTAGCACACTCTGAACCAACGAAGTGATGATTCTCATCCTCGTCAATGATAAGGAAGTGTCGCTTGAAAGGGGTGTTGCAATAACACCGCGGGTTCGATAGCCAGCGGCACGGAAAACTTGCGTTTTACCTAAAGCCATCCATTTACCCTTGTCCTTTGCCGCATCACCCAGACGGGCTAAGGTCGCCGAGAGCATCCTTCAAAATCGTCAGCGTGGTGGTCAATCAGTATGTGGCTTGACTTTCTATGTGGTAAAAAAAATACTTCGAAGTAATTAATTAGCCAAGTTCGGTTAATGTCTTAAGTTCGGCTTCGTTGCTGTTAAGTTCGTCTTTCGGCTTCCGCTTTTTGCGCGTACGAATTTGGTCCCTATTTCTATCGTCGTACCTTTTGTGATAGGTTAGACGAGCTTCGCGTGGTGCGCTGCTTTGATGCTCTTTAGCGAAAGGGTAAATACGTCATATTTATATGCTATACCTTTATATTTGTCAGGATTATTGTGGGAATGTCCATCCGTTTTATATCCTAGATCGAGTATGGTCCATAAAACCACGCATAAAAATGAGATGGGAAGAGGCAGGCTATGATCGAATTACCATTTCAGAGCGTCGATTTACAGGATATGGATGTGGAATCGATCCGAAGCGGTCGATTCTGCCGTGGCTCGATTTATCAGAGTGTTTAGTTAGATCGATTTGTACTTTTTATAGACCTCGATTTAATAAACCGACCTCTTTTTATTGTACACCGAGCATCAGGCTATTAATATTAGTGAAAAAAAGAAGAAAAGAATTGAAATACACAATAAAAATACATTTATAAAGCGTCTCACGCAAAAGTAAGTTTATTTCTACCACCATTGCAGAAAATTTCACGTGGATTCACTTCCACTGGCGCTATACAGACTATAGCTCATTCTTTGTTTCACCTTCGGTATCAGGCGGCAACGAAGACGGTAATTCGGGGATTAATCCTTGAAATGTGAAGGCATAGGATTGATACTGCTTGTTCTTCATTGAGACATCAAGTCCACCAATATATCCCACTGGTACTCCATATTTGGTGCATACAAGCGCGCTTCCAGATAGACCAGGAGCTGACAAAGATGAGAGAATCATTTGGTTTCCACGCCAACCGGTGATTTTAGCTGGAAAGGATGCGTAAGCGTGACCAAAATGTTGGTCTTGAAGAGCGCCAGGGAATCCGAACACGTCAACATTCTTCGTGTCATACGCCTTAAGGGACATTTTACATCGGACGAGCTTGTTATCTCGTGGCACAGCAACTTTGAAGATTGCGAAGTCGAACGCAGCCGAACTACACCAGCATGTGTCCTTGTCGAGGCTAAATCGAATGACTTCTTCCGGCTTCGTCGTATCGGGAAGGAGCTGCTCCACCACAACTAGAGGCTTGCCGGATAAAGTTGGTGTTTTCATCGCTGTCGTCCGTGGAGATTTACGACGTGGTTGCATTGCAACATTCGCATCCTTCACATCAGCATCTTTCCTTTTCCTTCCACTTGTTTTCATTGAGGGAAAGAGTCTCAAATACCATTTGATTTCAGACTTGAAGTGACCACTCAAGTGATCAGTGAATGTAGCGTCTGTCCACATGTGCAAGTTCGTCATAAGATACAAGTGCGTCGGCGTTTGATCCACAACCAGCGCCGTTCCTGAGCACACATCTTCCGAAGAAACTCTCACAACTGACTTCCACAGATTCAATTGAACCTTAGGATCCATTGGGCTCCATGCGTCATCGTCTCCCGTAGACCGTGGAACCACCACCAGCACGTGGATTTGGGAAGTTGATGGAGGATCCATTCCAATCAGCACGTCCTCCAACGAATCTTCTCCCTGTAACTCTTTGTCTTCACTCGTGAGCGCTTCGATGAGAGCAGTCTTTTCGCCCTTCTTCAGCTTCGTTACGTCTTCCAAGCGAGAAGAGAGCCACTTGCTGTCCGCTGTCTTGGCCAGGGAAGAGCTTCAGCTTGTATGCATCAACGTCCTTCAAGTCGTTCTTCTTCTCCGCCTTGACCGCCTTCTTCAAGTCAGCCACCGAGTCGCTCTCGTCCACTCGCACCGACAACACGCTTTCCGCCACACCCACCACAGCACACAAGAGTTTCACCATCTTTCCTTGAGGCGGCAGATTCGAGTCTGGTGCGAGAGCTCTCGCACTATTTTTCCAACCCGCACTAGACATTTTTCGGAGAACGGTAGACATAATTTGACCACGAGGAACACTTATGTCTCGAAATTGGCCGCTGGCATACAGTACATGACTAGCAAAGACTGAGAGAAAGGACGTGGGATGTTGTCCCACATTTATAACCATCTTTCCAATTTCTCGAATGAGAGGAAAGGCCTACGAAGGCGGTGCCACAAAAAAGACCTATCCCATGCGATTCGAATAGCGAGAGGACTCGAAACCTGCATCGGATGCGTCCTCTCGCTCAGCGGGTCGAGAGGTTGCCATCCGTTTAGAGGATTTGAAACCTACTTGAGACGCATTGACTCAATGACCAGTCGAGAGCGTGAGGACACACTCAATGGCATTGAGCGCGTCGAGAGCGTGAGGACACACTCAATGGCATTGAGTGCGTCCTCAAGCTCTCGATTGGTCAAGCGGTCGGCTCGTTGACCTGGCGCGGTGGAAAAGCTAAACCTACTCTCCTTGTTAAAGGCTTTGAAAAAAAAAACTGCCGGTGTAATGTGCCGGCTCTCTCTACTCGCAGCTACTACATGTACAGTAATACGCGAGCTCTAATGGCATCAGAGATGTGTCTCGCAGACTATTATTATAATACGTAGACCTCTTGTTATTACACTACTCGTCATAACGATCTGCGATACAACCTCGGCCATTGCGGATACCGCTACAGAGCAGACGAGCTTTGCCAACGATGCGTCGATCGACGCTGTACCTTTATTCCCAGCCGGCCACCATGACAGTGCCATCATGGCAGCCATGGCCATTGACATGACACGTCAGAATCGCTTCGTAGAAGTCTATACATTGTATAGACTTCTACGAAGCGATTCTACCACTGCTGAAGCGCACAAGACCTCGGCCACTGACGAAGAGAGGGAAATTATACTCGCGAGCGTGCGGATAGCGATCAAAAGACTGGTGACAAAAGATGACACGACCTATACGCATGAAAGAGGTAATGGACTCAAGAAGGAATGGTGGGTTACATTATTAAAAAATCAACCGAAAATCGAAGGCCAAACAACAACTACGTCCGACCTCTGTACTGGGCAATCCGATTCACGGTCTGGATTGTGAATAAGCGAACCCCAGCGATGATGTACAACAAGCTCAACGTTATCTCGTCAACATGCATTGGCGATAGGAATATCGCATCTACATCAACTACTTGCGGTTCTATGAGTACTTTAAGAGCCCGACGTACATCCCCCTTTTCGTGCATGGACCCAAGTTCAACACTTTAAAAAACAAGGAATTAAACGGACGATAAATTTGATGTATAACATGTATGAACACTAGAAGGACCACAGAGAGGTACTGAAGTAGTAGCTGCCAGCTCATGAAAGCCAAAGCTGTGTCGCATGAAGCCTTCTGCTCGAGATAGTTGGTGATCTCAGCACTAAATACGCGTGTTAGGATCAAGATCAATGCTGCTAGCATAGGTATCAGTATCGTTGATTCTTCACCAGGTCGATATGAAATTAAAGTGCTCCTGTATTTCACACTTAACTAATGAGTTCTTCAGTGCAAATTAAAATGCTAGTGCTGGAACTGGAGAGGCAAGACTTGAACTACAAGTTGCTTCATTAAATGAACAAACAAACAAATTGGTTCATCTAATAAATCGTTTAAAAAAAGGGAATTTGTATTATTAATACTTAGTATTCCGATAGGGAATTTGGTTTCAGTCCTGATGCTGCGTAACATGTAAATACACCAGTATGCTAAAAAGTTCTGGTTCAACGAAGGATATATTAGAGAACTTATTAATGGTTTCTAGACTACCGGTAGCTCAAGATTTTGGAGCAACAAGTGTCTGAAAAAGGGTCAAGGCCGATGGTTCATTAATATATTCCAGTGGAACATCGAGAACCTTCGTTACATGTATTCCACTGAAGGAGCGTCCATTTTTTGATTTTCTTTTTCGCGCTATTCCAACAACCAAAGCTCTCCATTTCTTTTTCATTGGCAATGTGCCACACGAGCTCGGATAAACGTGTACAGTAGACGACAATTGGTGTCTGACAGGCTAATTGAAAAGAGATATCTGCTTAACTATAATGGCGATAATAACTATCCCCCAGAAATTAGAATTTCGAGAGCTAAAGAGACTAAGAGGGAATACCAGGATAATTTTTCTCTGAAATTTATACCAGATGGTCCAAAAACAGCTTGTACATGTATTGTATTTTTTCGACTTTGAATATAAAATAACAAATATGGTTTACAAATTCTAAGAAACTTAGAAACAGATACAAGAAAAACTTCGAAAAACAAAAAAAATGACTGGAGTAGCTAAAAAGGCTGGGACAAGCTAATTTGTTGTTGAAGCCGGTAGAAATTGGTAATGGAGTCGGGTTTAGCAAATCCACAGTCAAACAAAAAAATGTTTGTTGTTAACGGTAAATGCTGAAGTGAGTAGATTAAAGTCAATTAAATCTGTCCTCTAAACTGCTACTCTAGCGTTGTCCTCCTTGTTGTCCTCTTGTCAAGCGCCCCTGGCCTCCCACCAGATTAACCGGTTTGAAACGGTCCATCCTGGAACGTTCAGCCGGTTAACTGAACCGTGCAGGGTCAGTGTGAATTAACACTCCCACTCACCGCTATTGCACGGCGTTCGTCTTCGTTAAGGATCGCGGCGTTCCTCTTCTTGATCCCGCTTGCCTCGCGAAGGAACGCTAGCGACTTCGTTCCAAGCGCCTTCGTCATCATGTCCGCAAGTTGGCGCTTCGTGTCGACGTAGTCCACCTTGATCATAGAGCGTTCCGCATTCTCCCAAATGAAGTGATGTCGGATATCCACGTGCTTGGTCCTAACGTGATACCCAGCGTTACTTGCAAGTGCGATAGCACCTTGATTGTCCTCCCAGACCTGCGTCGCTCCCACTTGCTGGTGACCCATGTCCTTGAGAATAGCACGTGTCCACAGTACCTCTTGCGTACACAGACTCAGAGCCATGTACTCTGCTTCCGCTGAGCTGAGTGCAGCCGTTCGCTGGTACTTGGACTTGAACACAGCCGGAGCGTTCCCAATCATGACCATGACACCTGATACGGAACGCCTGTCGTCAATGTTGCTTCCCCAGTCTGCGTCCGCGAACGCCTCTGCCTTGACACCTTGCGGTACACTTTGGTAGACGATATCGTGCTGCCGAGCTGTCTTCCAGTACTGCAGGACCCGTATCGCTGCCTTCCAGTGTTGCGTTCCAGGATTCTCCAGGAAGCGTGACAGCTGCGTTACAACGTACGCAATGTCCGGTCGAGTGCATGTTGTGATGTACATCAGGCATCCGATCAAGGAACGGTACGGTCTTGACTGCATTTCACGTCGCTCCTTCTCCGTGGCTGGCGACATCATCTTTGACAGCTTCATGTTTGACGCGCATGGGTTATCCAACATCTTGGCGTTCCGTTGGTTGAAGCGTTCTACAATGTCGTCAATAGACCGAGTTTGCTTGATCATCAGCGTTCCAGCTGCCTTATCATGATCAATCGCCATCCCCAGGATGAACTTTGCCTCGCCAAGCTCTTTATTTTGAAGGCACTCTTCAGAGCGTCCTTTACTTCGCGAATCACTTCGCGTGTCTTCGCCGTAATGATCATGTCGTCCACATACAGGCACACGTACACGAATGCGTCCCTGGAACGCTTGACGTAGACACACTGGTTGGCTCCATAACTCTTGAAACCGTTCCGCAGGAACACACGATGGATGGTCTTGTTCCATGCACTTGCAGCTTGTTTCAAACCATATTTGGCCTTTAGCAGCTTGAGCTTCATGCCTTCAGGGTTCTCGAGACCAAGTGGGACGTCCATGTAGACCAAATCCACCAAACCACTGTTTAGGAACGCTGTGTCGACATCCAGTTTCTCCATAACGTAGTCGCATGCCACACACACAGCGAGTACAACTCGAATCGAGTTCATGTTGCAACAGGAGAATACGTCTCAAAACAATCGATTCCAAACTTCTGCTTGAACCCTTGAGCTACTAGGCGTGCCTTGTAACGGATAACACGACCGTTCTCGTCACGCTTCTTGGTGAACACCCAGCGACATCCAATAAAACGCGTAGGCATTCCACATGGAACCGACGTCTACGTTCCGTTCTGGGAATGAGAGTGTAACGCAGCCTTCATCGCCCGACGCCTTTCAGCTGCTTTATCATGACGATAACTTCTGCGTACGTGTTCGGCGTATCCGGGACACCTCCGATGCTGGCCGCATATGCCAACACTGTCTCTGCGAGTTAACAGTTTTCATCGATCCTAGGACGCTTAGGAGACGGCGGTCCATCACTACCTCGTTCAGACTGACGTTCCATATCGTCATCGTAGCCGTTCCCAAGCAGAAACACCGGTTCCCGAGGTCGGGTTGAGCGTTCTGTTGCAGGATGGAAGATTATTCGGTCCTCTTGGAACGCAGGAGTTTGTCAGCGGTACGTTGCCAGTTCCAGTCCACTCGACCGGCGCTCTTCCGGTGCGGGTAGCTGTGGTAGCTCTGCGTTCCGTTCCGGCTCAGCATCGTCCATCTCATTGTCTTGAGCAGGTTCTTCCGCTTCTTCCATCGGTTCATCTTGAACAGACTGTCATTCCACTTCTGGAGCTGGAACCACGGTATCGTCATCGCTCCTTGTCACATGGATGATTGCTCCAGAAGCTGGCGACGGCGTGTCATAAATACCGCCCACCTCACGCTCGTCCAGCTTTACCGATCGTGACAGCTTGACCTTGGATGCATCCAAGTCGTAGACACGATACCCTTTTAAGTTCTCTGCGTATCCGAGGAACGCGCACCTGAAGCTCTTGGGTTCCAACTTCGTTCTCTTCACGGCATCCACGTGAGCGTACCCTTGTGATCGAAACACGCGTAGGTGCTCCATCCGTGGCTTCACTAGGAACGTCAACTCATATGGCGTGACATCCGAGTTGGATGTGTTCGTGGAGCGGTTGATAAGGTACACTACAGTACTCACAGCTTCAGCCCACCACTCCGTCGACATAGACTTGTAGTGTAGCATGCTTCGTGGCTTCTCCATGATGGAACGGCTCATGCGTTCTGCAACACCGTTCTGCTGAGGGCTGTATGGAACGCTGCGTTGATGAACGATGCCATTCCGCTGACAGAGTTCCAATACCGTCTTGTTTACAAACTCCGTTCCATTATCGGAATGCAGGCACTTCAATCGTTCTCCCCCCACTGATTTTCATACAGCGCCTTGAACTCCTTCAGCTTGCTGCCCACCTCACTCTTGTGCTTCATGAAGAATGTCACGACATACCTTGAGTAGACGTCTACAAAGGTCAGCACGTACTTGGCACCCCCCTTTGAGAGCGTTCTCGTTGGTCCCATAACGTCCGTGTATACTATTTCCAACACACTCGCTGTCTTCGTCAGTGATCGTGACGGGATCGCCGTCACGGTCTGCTTTCTCTTCATGCATCCACCGCACAGAGTCTTGCACCCCCTTTTGCTGGCGGGATACCGGTCGTGGAACGCTGGGTCTTCGGCGGTGCGTCCTTGTTGGGGTGACCCATGCGAGCGTGCCAAAGCTCCCACTATTCCACGAAACGGGCCTCCTCCTGCTGACAGTCCAACAGGAATGCCTTACCGATTTTCTTCCCGGACGCTATTGCAGCGTTCCTTCCCCAAATTACACAACTGGAACGCTGGAACTCCACACTCATACCGCGTTCCGCGAGCTTCCCGACTGACAATAAGCGTCTATCGAGCCCGGGGATGTGGAGCACGTCCACCATACGGATGCGTCTACCGTTCAAACCAGTCAACTAGACCGTTCCAGTTCCTGCGACGTGCAGCTTCTTTCCGTCTGCAATCGTCACCTCCATGCTAGTGTCCAGCGACTTGTACTCAAACAGGTCGTTCCGGTGAGGGGTCATGTGCGACGTCGCACCGCTATCAATCAGCCACCCGGCCGAGCGTTCCCCACCAACTGCAAACACTGCATCGTCTTGGCTACCCTTCTTCGTAGCAGGACAGTCCCGCTTCATGTGGCCCACGTGGTCACAGTTGAAGCACTTGCCCTTGAAACCAACATTCCGCTTCGGAGCGGTCCACTTCCGACCGTTTTCTCGGCCATTTCGGAACTTGCCTGCGTTCCCATTCATTTGGAACGCCTTCTCCGTGGTTTCCTTCTTCTCGAGTCGCTCATACTCCTTCAACAGCTTCTCATTGGCCTCGATGAGCGTCACACCCTTGGCGTTCTCCACGATAGACGATATGAGCTCGTATTCGGCGGGGAGGCTGCTCAGCAGTACCACCAGCTGACGTGCCTCGTCCATGGGTTCTCCCAGCGTCTGCAAACCGACGATCAGCTCATCGAACGCATCCAGATGCTTGGTCATAGACGGGCCGCTCTCCATCTTGAGCTCGTGCAGTCGACGCGTTATCATCACGCGGTTGTGGAGCGTGGTGCGATTGTAGAACTCGCGGAGCGTTTCCCATGCTTCCATGGAGCGCGTCGCCGACCGGATCTTGGTCTGGTGCTGGTGTTCCACACCCTGGGCGATAATGCCAAGCGCCTTGGCATCGTTGACAAGCCACGCTTCTCTGATCTCGCTCTCAGGCTTGACGACTTGAATATGCGCAAGCAAGCCCTTCCTGGCTAGCGTCATGCGCAAAATGTACTCACTGGAAGTAGTTCCCACTCCCGAGGAGGGCTTCGGCACGCTTGGTAGTCGTGAAGCGTTCTTGCGTGGAGCGTTCGGGTCGTGTTGAGGTTGCGGCTGTTAACCTGTTGTTGTTGTATGCGGTAAATGCCGAAGTGACCTTTTAAAAAACACTTTGCTAAAATCAATTATATACATGTAAGGGTTGTCTTACAGTTTGAACCAAATGTCACAGCTCCGGTTAAGTGCGAAAATTACTTAAGCTCGATAATCTCGATATTGGAATTTACGGCTTTTATGCAACCGGTGTAAAAAGTACCTTTCAAGTAAAAACCGTAAAAGCGGCGGAAGGCGAAAAATCTCGCACAAGATACCCCTGTCCATTTGAAACCGTCGGTTTGTTCACAGTATTGTTGAAACGGCGCTTGAACTAGGACACTGTTTAATGCCAAACTCATTAACCCAATCCTTATCCCCATACATTTCCTGTTTAACCCTTCTAGAACGGCCTCTTATTCTGTATCCTACAGAATACGAAAATACCTTGATTAAAGTATGCCAGAAAACCTGCAAAAAGTATGCTGTGGTGAGCCCTTTCGCGCCTGTTGTAAATAAACGGAGCAGATTGAACGCAAAGAAGCCTCAGAAGTAGGCATAGATCCCACAATGTATCCGCCATCAGATCAAATAGCGATTTTCTATTGGCTCCCGATTGAACAGAACACGGTCAAAACCTCCTACCAAGCAATACCCGTCATTTTCGGTACTATCACTGGAAGTGGCCATCTCTAGGTTTCAGCCACCCATCTTTGGCGCCAAACCTGGGCCGCGCGCAGTGGAAGAATTTGCCCAGCTCCTAACTAACGGATTAGTGAGGAGGCACAGGGCAATTTCTTCTCTGCGCGCGCCACTACGAAGGCGCTATACGCCTTGTAAGTGTTCTTATCTTATAAGCCTTACGGTTATCTAATTCCTCAGTCTCATTATCGCTTTTACGCCTACGGAATCTTATCTTCTTTTTTAGAGCTGGCGGAATGCACTTACCATCGTTCCAAGTGTCGTGCCAAATCTGCGCACATGTTAGCGAGTTACCGCTTTCGACGCTCCGTACTTGACGGCAAAGCGGCACACGTCCACCAAACGTGTCACTGCATTCCTGGCAGAAGAAGCTGGCCTCAAATGACTTGGTATTGGCATCGGAGTACGCGGAGCACACTTTGCACAAGTATTGTCTTCGTGTGTGCTGCGTTCCCTTTGTGTAGTAATCGTCTATGTTCACTAACGAGTGTTGTTGGCGGGGCATCGGCCCTGAAACTAGATCCTCTGCGTTGATATGCGTCTCGAAGTTGATTGTACGCAGCGCCAGTAGCTGTACGTGCAAGCGGCGCAAGTATTCTGCGTGTGTAGGTGGCTTCTCCCCTCTTTTCTTGACTGTAATGCAGTGAACAATGTAACCATTGACAACGGCCATGTCTACGATACACAGGTATAGCTGCTTGTAATACTTCCGGAGAGAAATGCACTTTTGAATACTCTAGCGGTGAAGTCGTAGCTGGTCGTGGACATCAACTCCACCCCTGCCGAGGCGTAGTCCACGACCAGCTGTGGACACGGAACTGGAGTACGGGTTCCATCCTTCTGCGTGTGGAGAACACTGGTGCGACGCGTGCTTCATCCTGTAGAGCATGTTCACTGGCTTGAATTCCATCCAGCTCAGTGCGACGAGATCGGGGTGGTCTCGCGCTTGGGCAATACGGTAGGCTCCGCGTGGCATGCGCTGTGGTCTTTTCTTTTGCGTGGAGTGAACTGGACACCAGCCTGACCTGTCGGTCCGTGTAGTCCCGACGTGGTACAAGTTCATGTCCAGCAGCTTCAGACGGAGCGATACGGTCGAGTAAAAAACTGTCGGTAACAATCAGTCGCTTCTTCGGCTGGTCCATCAACACCTTCGAGATGTTCCTTACGGCAGTTTTTGGGCCAAGTCCCAGTGTGTCTGTTGGTGCTTTTCTCTTCTTCTGCTTCGATTCGTCAGCTCCACAGTAGATTTCCACTCTAAGATATATCACATACAGAATATCAAAGTACACACCATGTTAATCTGTATCCTCCAGAATAGGATGTTCGGTAATATTTAGAATAGCATGTCTTACCTTGAGCAGTACGCGGTGTCAACACAACACGTCATGTAGAATTTAATGCCATACTTGCGGGGCTTGTCTGGCATAAAGACGCGCATTGGGTTGTATTTGCTTCGATTAGCCATCATACCTTCGTCAAAAGAGATTACTTTTCCGAGGCGATATCCACGGCGAAACGTTTTCTCAACAACTTGCAGTAGCGGTCGAACTTCCCAGGCCGTATCCACAAGCACTCCACCTTGTTCATTGTTGTTGAAGTGAAGAAACTTCAAGATCGCTACGAAGCGATAACGGTTCATGAAGCGCGAGAACGTTCCTCGTGGAACGGCACCATCTTCATCGGTAGACAAATGTTTGGCAAGTCCATCTCGAATCGGTGCTATTGCGCGAGCAAAGAGTAATGCGACGATGTGAACGATCTCATGGGGATGCATATCCTTGAACTGCTGCATCAACTTGAAACTCCTCTACATTGTTGCAAATATGTCATATACAGATTTAGTTTATATGCGTTTTAAGTTATTCTGTGCTATCCGGGCTTACCGCTATGGTCTTCGTCATACGTCACCCATCCATTCCCAGCGATTTCACGTAAGCCATCTTCCGTAAACCCCGACAGTTCAGCTTCAGAGACGTCTTCAGTCATTGGGACATCTTCAACATCGTTGGCACCTTCTAGAGAGGACGTAGTCACCTCATTGCCTTCCAATACCCCATCATCGTCTGCATCTGAATCGGAACCGAAGAAGTCAGCGCTATCCACGAAGTTCACATCGTTATCAGCTGTCGGGCCAAACAGCGGCTCCTTTCGGAGACCCTCCATGAAGTTATCGCTGTCGAACATATCCAAATCAACGAAGTTTTCAGTCTCGTTCCGATCGTCGCTCTCCGTTTTGCCTTCTTCTTCATCTGTCGCATTCTCCTTGGGATGAAATTCTGTATCATCCTGAACAATATGCGTGTCATCAGGTGCTGAACCGAGGGAAGCCGGCAAAGAAACAATCGCGACCAATTCTCTACTCGCAGTTGTGGCCGGCGCCACTGAAGCCTGGTTTGTCGTGGGGGATGGAACGCATGGGGGGTCAACACCGATGACTGCATAAGCTAATTGATTACCAATGGGTCGTCGGACGACAGAGCCCACCGATGCGCTGGAAGGTTGGTGATCCAGGAGGCCTGAGAGACGAGCAAACGCCATAAGATCCTTCTCACCTGGATTAAAGCTGATATTAGTACAACGAAAATTATTAGCTACAATCACATCCACCCACCTTCAAAGAAGTCTAATCCGCGTCGTGATTCATCGAGGCGACCCTTGATTCCTGGCTTTACGTAGCAGTGGCCTTTAGCGATACCGGTGGGCTTACGAGCCTTCCATCCTTCCTTGCACAGGTCACGCCACAGCTGCGTGAACGACTTCTCTCCAGAAGCGTTCAACTTTCCGAATGGGGAAAGATGGAGTGGCTGCCACGCGTTTGTGTGGGCTGTCACCTCGATTTTTAAACCTTATACTCGTCTTTCTATGCCAACACGCTAATCCCTGGCTATCTACCCAGCGCAGATCTATTAGGAGCGGTCGACTGATCAGCACACATGCAAAAAAATAGATGCGAGATTCGACAGCGCATCCAACATTTCTGGATATTAAATACTGCAAAACGCTTATTCTGTAGGATACAGAATACCGTTCTAGAAGAGTTAATGGGTCACCATATAAACGTTATGGTAAAAAGACCAAAATCATATACCTGAAGTGTGATTTTAAAAAAATAGTTCTGCCAAGAGACGAACCTCCAGTCTATAAAGGATGCAAGGTTTATGAAAGATTTCTTGCGGAAAGGTACCATAGGTAGATTTTCGCGTACCGCGACGTGATTGGCTTACCAACAAAAAATGGTATCTTCAAAGCGATGTCTACTGTAATAATGACGTGAAAAAAGACGGAACGAGCAGTACCGTGAGGAACATTCACTCAAATTTCGCTTTTGTCCCATCGGTCTCTCGTGCTAGCCGCGCAAAGTAACACTCACCGTTGTTTCTATACATCGATCTGCGTCGTGCTAGCGATATGAATTATCAGTACGGTGTAGAGATGCAAGATGTGGCGTCAGCACCTGTGCTGTATCGATTTAATTGCTCATGCATGCATTCACAGCGCGCGCCACTGAATCGGCACCATTAGCATCTCCAGCAAGCACGACAAACACGACCCAATGAATGCAGTGGCTGTCTGCTGTAAAGTGGCGGGTTGGTAAGTGCATCGTTGTGATTGATGCGGCTGTCTCGTCATTGCAAGATGAAGGGCCGTAAATGCTGCCACTTAGACCGCAACGCGTTCCTGGGAAAGCCGTGAATGGGACGCTTTTTGCCAGGTTGCGCACAATAACTGTGAGTCGGTTAGGATAGCTGTTACAATGAAATCATAAATAAGGCACCTTATTACCGTATACAGCTGGTTACTTTTTAACGGGTTTAGGAAACACTTGATAGTTGAAATGGTCTGTCCGATTCAGTACGATGTAGCTACTACATGCATAGTACTGCTTGACTTGGGGCTGAATCGGGCGCTTTTATTTACCAAAAATATTCGGCATGACACACAGAAATACAAAATACTTGAATCCAAAAAAGGTTTATTCAAACTAAAGGATTCATTGAACAAGCTACACTTGGTGTATCCTCGTGTACTTACAGACGAAAAGGGAACCGCTTTGACGTCAACGTTTTTGGAGTCAAGTCCTTCGGCTTCACCTTCAGCCACGCTGGTGACCGATAGTAGGTACACCTTTCGCAGTCGCAGCTCCTCCACCGAGGTTCGTATTTTAGTAAGTTCGCAAATTGGTCAATAAGATTCATCGCATGGACAAGCCACACGATCATGTCGTGTCGTTTTCTATGCGAAGACCTTGACGTCGATGGCCCTCGATGGTAGTTCTGTCAGCTGCTGAATCGGCCCGCATTACTATGAGCTACTGGATGCTCTGGTCTTGTTTGAACCAATCTCGCAGAATGAAGTCATTCAAAAATTGGATGCGAGCACAAATGTCCCAGCGAGCAATCTAAAGCACCAACGGAAGCGTAATCAGTGAAATATAAAGCTAAACATTTATATGCGACGTACCTCCGATAGCTCCATACACGTCCTTAGCCACCTCATCATCCACAGGTAATCATGAAGATAATTCTCTCCGCGGAGAGAGAGGTTCTTGTCAATATCTCGCATTTCTTTAACAGGGAGTGCGGCTACAAAATCGTCTACATCTGCAGTGGATCTAAATTTCGTTTCGACTTTCTATCATGATCGATCAAAACACGACATAGCTATCGTGATCACACTGAGTACTTAATCGCCCGCGTGGGTTAACTAACACAGGATATGTCGAGTTAAATTCGACATTATCACCAGCACTGAAGTGTAATAGTATCTAAAAAACGAAGGCGTCAAGGATTAGATCGAAATAAATTTAAATTGAATTACATTTCATACCGGCTCCTCACGTTTCGCTTTGTAAATGCCTTTCCCGTTTGATGCAAGGGTCATTCCCGGGCCTGGCAGCTGTCATCATTGTGAGTGGAGTATTATTCATAATCTGCGGTCATTTCCGTACCTCAACAGCTTAACTATCAGAACGGTAATCCAGCATCTGCGTTCTACACGTCGTTTTCTGAACTGGTGGCTTGCAAGTTGTTCAAAAAGCATGCATCTTCAATTGGACCAAATATATTGGGGTTTGTATGTGTTGATTTGAGCCTAGTGGATCGTTCTACGCCGTCGGCAGCCTAATGTGAAGGGTACGCATACGGATCGGTACCAGCTTCATGTATACTGAGCCAGATCGATACCACGAGCTTGAACGTTACAAAAGATGGTACTTCAACAGAAGATAAGTGCTGGTATCATATCAAACTGTACTTAAATAATAGCTTAGCTACCGTATCTAATACAACTTGAACACAATCGTCTCCTACGCTTGAGTCGATATATCGCTGTCCTCGCAGCTTCAACAGCGCGCCAATGGTCCTCGGATCGGTCGTTAGAACCGTCATGCACTCGCATAGCTACCAACGTTTCGTGATGGTCGTCGTACCAACGAAGCAAATCAGCTCATGTGCAGCTACTATGGCGGAGCGGGGAGTCGCATCTGGGAAATTCACCAACAGCTATGCGGAGAAGGCTGGTGACGCTTTTTAGCTCGGTTCAATACGTCATAATGACGTCCATATACCCGTCATCGCTGTCAACAGAATACTGGGATCGGTTTTGATCTTGTTGACGGGATACTCCCGGACTGCATGCTATTGAGTTAGTAAGGGTAGCATCATGGACGTGGGTACACTTTTGTTGGGTTGAGCGAAGCGTGGCATTGTGACACCAAGCCGATCGTTCGTGTTGACTTCTGTGCGGTACGACGACTGCACGGAGAACGACACATACATGGCGTATGAGACGTACACACATTGCACGCTTCCACGCAGGCCGCCGCCAAAAATCCCGACATACACGCGAACGGCCCCATCGACGCTAACGGGTTTTGCAAATCAGCGACGACATCGGCGCCATGATATCCGGCGAGGCCGTCGCCACGTCCAACAAGGTCGGCGCTGTAGAGCTACTCGACACCACCGCGGATCCCGGCAGCACTAACGGGACGGTTGGGTACGCTTGCCACCAACTCGACTTAAGCGTACGATGAGTTCAATATATGCTTGTGAGAGTCATGGGCAGCACCGCGTACGTCGTTTGCGCAGCCTTCGCGTAAGGTTGACCAGCCACATCGGGCTTGGCGATGGCTTCTAAAAATAAGCCAGTTGTAATTGGCGCTGACGGTCATTAGAGCGTCGGCTGCCCGGGCCGCCATCCATGGAGATACTCGGTATCTCACCTGCGTGTTCATACTGACCAGTGCGCTCATTGCCGGTGCTCATTGATTCGCACGTCTGGTATTTATCACCAGCAACAGCAGTGACATTGTTTGTAGATTCATGCGCTACAGACGCATATAGAAGCTGATTGGGCAGGGCAAAAAGTCGTACGATCAGGGTCTCGGTATCGAGCATCGCACCAGCTTACAGCCATACAGAAATAGGATGCTACAAGTAGAAGAACGATAACATCAATCTTATTCACTTCGGTTTTTACCTGCAAACCAACAGGTTAACAGCCGCACGCTCTACCAAGCACGCCCCACCACCTTCATTCTACCATGACGTCCAAGCGAGCCGAAGCCCTCCTGGGTAGTGGAAACTACTTCCACTGGGAGATTAATATGCGCATGACGTTGGCGCGCAAGGAATTGCTGGCGCACGTCCAAGTCGTCAAGAAGGAAGCGGAGGTGACTGAAGCGTGGCTTATCAACGACGCTAAGACACTGGGGATCATCGCCCAAGGCGTCGAGCTGCAACACCATACAAGGATACGGTCTGCGACGACTGCTATGCACGCTTGGAACACTCTGGGTGAGTTCTACTACCGTACCACTCTGCCCATCCGCGTCGAAATGACACGCCGTCTCCATGAGTTCAAGATGGAGAACGGTTCGACCATGTCCAAGCATTTGGACGCATTCGACGTACTTGTTGTTGGTCTCCAGACGCTAGGAGAGCCGGTCGACGACTCAAGACAGCTAGTTGTACTGCTGAGCAGCCTTCCGACGGAGTATGAGCTGATTGCGTCTATTGTGGAGAACGCTAAATATATCACGCTCATTGAGGTCAAGGAGAAGTTGTTGAAGGAGCACGAGCAGTTGCAAAAGAAGGAGACGACGGAGAAAACGTTTCCTGTGAGCGGTAGCGGTGGACGGTTCAAGGGAGGCCGAAGTAACGGTCGAAAGGGGAACAGTCCAAGGAAGAACGGTGGTAGCTTCAAGGGCAAGTGTTTCAAGTGTAATCGAGTTGGTCACGTGAAGCGGGACTGTCCGGGAGGGAGCAACAGTGCTGAAGATGACGCGGTATTTGCTGTGGGCGAAGAACGGTTCGCTGGATGGCTAATCGATAGCGGTGCGACCTCCCACATGACACCGTACCGTGAAGATCTGTTCGACTATGAGGGAATGGTCTCGGGCATCGATGTGACAATTGCAGATGGGAAGAAGTTGCAGGTCGCAGGCAGAGGAACTGTCAAGGTGACCGGTATGGATAGCAAGTGCATCGAGATGGTGGAAGTGCTGTACATCACAGGACTTGGCAGACGGTTGCTGTCGGTTGGGAAGCTTGCGGAACGCGGTTTTAGTGTGGCGTTCCAGCGTTCCTCGTGTGTCATCTGGGGCAAGAACAGTGCTGTGGTACGGGGCAAGAAGGTTGGCAAGGCGTACGTGCTTGACTGTGAACAAGAAGAAGCACGGTTCGTGAAATACGCCGGGGTTCACAACCAGTGGGAGCTTTGGCACGCTCGTATGGGGCATCCCAGCGAGAACGGTATGGCCAAGACTCAGTCTGCCACGAACGGAGTGCCAGTCGTGAGCCGTAGCATCAAGCCTTTATGCGGTGGATGCATGAAGGGGAAGCCGACTGTGACACCGTTCCCGGCACGGTCAACGCGCAAGACAGCACGTGTGTTGGCGTTAGACCGCATGGATGGAATGGGGCCTATGCGAACGGTCTCCAAATGTGGAGCACGGTATGTGCTGCCATTTGTGGATGATTTCGCACGGGTCGTGGTGGTGGTGTACTTCATGAAGAACAACAGCGAAGTCGCCACTAAGCTGGCCGAGTTCAAAGCGCTCTGTGAGAACCAATGGGGGGAACGGATCAAGTGTCTTCGCTCTGACAACGGAACGGAGTATGTGAACAAGAAGGTTACGCAGCTATGGGCTCGAAACGGTATCATGCATCAGCGTACTGTGCCATACAGCCCTCAGCAGAACGGTGTGGCTGAACGGATGAACCGTACGATAATGGAAAAGGCACGGGGCATGCTGCACTACAAGGGTGTGTCGACGACATGGTGGGCAGAGGCTGTGAGTACCGCAGCGTACCTGATTAATCGTTCGGTGAACACCGAGCGGTCAAACATGAACCCGTACGAGGTGGGTTTCGAGGAGAAGCCACGGATGGAACACGTGCGTGTGTTCGGGTCTCATGGGTACTCTCACATCGACAACGCAAAGAGAACAAAGCTTGATTCGAAGCTTTTCAAGTGTGTGGCTCTCGGAAACGCAGAGAGCACAAAGGGGTACCGTGTCTACGACTTGGAAGCGTCCAAGGTCAAGGTGGCACGGTCAGCCAAGCTTGATGAACGTGACGTAAACGGTATATACGATACACCCCGTTCGGGACAAGGAACGGTCATTCACGTGACCAAGGACACTTATGTAGCAGTGACCCCAATTACGGTTGAGCGTCCCGTAGTGGATGAACCTATAGAAGATGTCGAAGAACCCGTTCAAGAAATCGAGATAGACAACGTGGAACCGGATCAGGATATCAGTGTACAACAATCACTGCCACTGGAAGGTGAGACCTCCACTGAGCTGGAACTGGCAGAGTACTATGACCCGCAACCGTTCCACGAGGATCGCTTTGTATTCCGTCCGGAAGTAGAACGCTCAAGGCGTTCTCGAGAGCCAGTGTTACTTTTGAAGGTCGGTCTGGAGCTTGATGGCAAACGGAAGTCGGAAGGAAGTGACAGTCCACCAACACCTAAGCGTCCAAGAATCGACGAAGGTGGCCTTCTTGCAGAAGCAGTGTTGGGGTATGCGGCAAGGATCAACGGTGTACCTGACACGCCGAACTCGTACGCTGAAGCAGTTGCAAGCAATGAAGCAGCCGAGTGGCGGAAGGCGATGGAGGCAGAACTTCTATCGCACAAGAAGAACGGTACTTGGACACTTGTACCGCGAAAAACGGTCCGTGCCATTGGGTGTCGCTGGGTGTTTGCCAAGAAGCGTGATGAGAACGGTCGAGGGATTCGTTACAAGGCACGGTTGGTGACTAAGGGGTTTAAGTACGGAGTTGACTTTTTCGAGACGTACTCCCCTGTGGCGAACATGAACTCAATCCGTGTAGGCTTGGCTGTGTGTGTTGCGGACGCATACGAGATGGAACGATTGGATGCAGACACAGCGCTCCTGAACAGTGAGCTGAAGGACCGTGTCTATATGGAGGTACCGTTCGGCATTAAGAACGCCCAAGATCACGTCTGTTTGCTGAACAAGGCCATCTATGGGCTGAAGCAGGCTGCGAGCGCCTGGAACAAAACCATTCACAGAGTCTTCATGAAGAACGGTTTTAATAGTTGCGGTGCAGATCAGTGTGTGTACGTGAAGCATTCCAAGAAAGGTTACATCTATGTTTGTCTCTATGTGGACGACATGATCATCGCTGCCAAGACCCGCGATGAGATCTGTGAAGTCAAAGAGGCCCTCAAGAACGCTTTCAAGATGAAAGAGCTTGGCGACGCGAAGTTTATCTTGGGGATGGAGATTGACAACGACAAGAGCGCCGGAACACTGATGATCAAGCAAACGCGGTACATCGACGACGTAACGGAACGGTTCGGGCAGCAAAACGCTAAGGGTACCGACAACCCTTGTGCTTCCAATCTCAAGTTGTCGAAGGAGCAGTCAACAGGAACGAAGACGGAGTGTACGGAGATGCAGGCAAGACCACACCGCTCCCTAATCGGATGTCTGATGTACATTACGACGTGTACTTGGCCGGATATTGTCTACGTGGTGACGCAGCTGTCGCGATTCCTCGAAAACCCTAGTCTACCGCACTGGCGAGCTGTGATACGTGTGCTTCGGTACTTGAAGACGACACGCACACTTGGGATCGTGTACAACGGAGAATCGGGCGAGGTCACGGTTGAATCTTTCACGGACGCTGACTGGGGGAGCAATATCGATGATAGGCGTTCCGTGTCAGGTGTGATGGTGATGATCGGGAACGACCCAATGGGTTTCAAGTCGAAGTTTCAGAGAACGGTAGCGCTGAGTTCTGCAGAAGCTGAGTTCATGACATTGAGCCTGTGCACGCAAGAAGTACGTTGGTCGCGCGCGATATTGAAGGACATGGGAAAGGAACAGGAAGAGGCTACGCAGATCTGGGAAGGCAACCAAGGGGCGATAGCACTGGCCCTGAACGCTGGCTATCATGCCACAACTAAGCATGTCGACATCAAGCAGCACTTCACGAGGGAAAGTGTAGCGAAATGAACGGTCAAGATCGACTACGAGGACACTAAGCACCACCTCGCGGACATGCCCACAAAGGGGCTTGGCACCAAGACGCTCAAGTATTTGCGGAACGCTAGCGGTATCAAGGAGAAGGTGGACACCGTGCAGTAAGCGGTGAGTGGGAGTGTTGAGCAGTGCACCGCTCATGCTTGGTTCGGGCCGTTGGACCGGTTCAGTAGTGAACCGTCCTGTGATTGGTCCATATAATACAACACCTGCATGGTTGGTAGCGACGGTTGGTTGGAGCAGGTAGTGCACAAAGGACAGGAAAGATAAGTAGAAGAACGATAACATCAATCTTATTCACTTCTGTTTTTACCAGCAAACCAACATGAAAGCCAAAGCTGTGTCGCATGAAGCCTTCTGCTGAAGATAGTTGGTGATCTCAGCACTAAATACGCGTGTTAGGATCAAGATCAATGCGGCTAGCATAGGTATCAGTATCGTTGATTCTTCACCAGGTCGATATGAAATTAAAGCGCTCCTGTATTTCACACTTAACTAATGAATTCTTCAGTGCAAATTAAAATGCTAGTGTTGGAACTGGAGAGGCAAGACTTGAACTGCAAGTTGCTTCATTAAATGAACAAACAAACAAATTGGACCAAAACGTTTGTATTATTAATACTTTGTATTCCGATAGGGAATTTGGTTTTAGTCCAGATGCTGTGTAACATGTAAATACACCAGTATGCTAAAAAGTTCTGGTTCAACGAAGGATATATTAGAGAACTTAATAATGGTTTCTAGACTACCGGTAGCTCAAGATTTTGGAGCAACAAGTGTCTGAAAAAGGGTCAAGGCCGATGGTCCATTAATATATTCCAGTGGAACATCGAGAACCTTCGTTACATGTATTCCACTGAAGGAGCGTCCATTGATTTTCTTTTTCGCGCTATTCCAACAAGTAAAGCTCTCTACTTCTTTTTCAGTGGCAATGTGCCACACGAGCTCGGATAAACGTGTACAGTAGACGACAATTGGTGTCTGACAGGCTAATTGAGAAGTGATCTCTGCATTACTATAATGGCGATAATAACTATCCCCCAGAAATTAGAATTTTGAGAACTAAAGAGAGTAAGACGGAATACCAGGATATTTTTTCTCTGAAATTTATACCAGATCTGACAGGAGATCCAATAACAGCTGGTACATGTATTGTAATTTATCGACCTTAAATATAAAAGAACAAACATGGTTTACAAATTCTAAGAAACTTAGAAACAGATACAAGAAAACTTCGAAAAATTAAAAAAAAATTGATTTGAGTAGCTAGAAAGGCTGGGACAAGCTAATTTGTTGCTGAAGCCGGTAGAAATTGGTAATGGAGTCGGTTTTAGCAAATCCACAGTCAAACAAAATGATACTCTCGAACCTCAGTGCTAAAATCAAATTACGCACTCTAAACATAAGCGGGGCGTCTCCTCTATCTCTTGACCGCTTCTAAGCTACGGAATTTAAAACTGAAGAAGTTGTGGTCGCCCACAAAATATTATCTTCATTATTGGGCCCTCGAAATGACGAAATGTTTAGGAGTGTTGTGGGCTCAATATTTTTTTCAGGTTTTGATACCCAAGTGCTTTTTAAAAGCCCTTTGCTAAAATCAATTATATACATGTAAGGGTTGTCTTACAGATTTTTCGATGGAAGTTTGAACCAAATGTCACAGCTCCGGTTAAGTGCGGAAATTACTTAAGCTCGGTAATCTCGATACCGGAATGTACGGCTTTTCTGCAACCGGTGTAAAAAGTGCCTTTCAAGTGAAAACCGTAAAATCTCGCGCAAGATACTCCTGTCCATTTGAAACCGTCGGTTTGTTCACAGTATTGTAGAAAAGGCGCTTGAACTAGGACACTGTTTTAATGCCAAACTGATTAACCCTTTCCTTTACCCTATACATTTCCTGTTTGAAGGGTCACCATACCAACGTTAGGTTAAACAGACCAAAAGCATACCTGAAGTGTGATTTTGAAAGATTAGTTCTCCCAAGAGACGACCCTCCAGTCTATAAAGGATGCAAGGTTTATGAAAGATTTCTTGCGGAAAGGTACCATAGGTAGATTTTCGCGTACCGCGACGTGATTGGCTTACCAACAAAAAATGGTATCTTCAAAGCGATGTCTACTGTAAGAATGACGTGAAAAAAGACGGAACGAGCAGTACCGTGAGGAACATTCACTCAAATTTCGCTTTTGTCTCATCCGTCTCTCGTGCTAGCCGCGCAAAGTAACACTCACCGTTGTTTCTATACATCGGTCTGCGTCGTGCTAGCGATATGAATTATCAGTACGGTGTAGAGATGCAAGATGTGGCGTCAGCACCTGTGCTGTATCGATTTAATTGCTCATGCATGCATTCACAGCGCGCGCCACTGAATCGACACCATTAGCGTCTCCAGCAAGCACGACAAACACGACCCAATGAATGCAGTGGCTGTCTGCTGTAAAGTGGCGGGTTGGTAAGTGCATCGTTGTGATTGATGCGGCTGTCTCGTCATTGCAAGATGAAGGGCCGTAAATGCTGCCACTTAGACCGCTACGCGTTCCTGGGAAAGCCGTGAATGGAACGCTTTTTGCCAGGTTGCGCACAATAACTGTGAGTCGGTTAGGATAGCTGTTACAATGAAATCATAAATAAGGCACCTTATTACCGTATACAGCTGGTTACTTTTCAACGGGTTTAGGAAACACTTGAGAGTTGAAATGGTCTGTCCGATTTAGTACGATGTAGCTACTACATGCATAGTACTGCTTGACTTGGGGCTGAATCGGGCGCTTTTATTTACCAAAATTATTCGGCATGACACACAGAAATACAAAATACTTGAATCCAAAAAGGTGTTATTCAAACTTAAGGATTCATTCAACAAGCTACACTTGGTGTATCCTCGTGTACTTACAGACGAAAAGGGAACCGCTTTGACGTCAACGTCTTTGGAGTCAAGTCCTTCGGCTTCACCTTCAGCCACGCTGGTGACCGATAGTAGGTACACCTTTCGCAGTCGCAGCTCCTCCACCGAGGTTCGTATTTTAGTAAGTCCGCAAATTGGTCAATAAGATTCATCGCATGGACAAGCCACACGATCATGTCGTGTCGTTTTTCTATGCGAAGACCTTGACGTCGATGGCCCTCGATGGTAGTTCTGTCAGCTGCTGAATCGGCCCGCATTACTATGAGCTACTGGGTGCTCTGGTCTTGTTTGAACCAATCTCGCAGAATGAAGTCATTCAAAAATTGGATGCGAGCACAAATGTCCCAGCGAGCAATCTAAAGCACCAACGGAAGCGTAATCAGTGAAATATAAAGCTAAACATTTATATGCGACGTACCTCCGATAGCTCCATACACGTCCTTAGCCACCTCATCATCCACAGGTAATCATGAAGATAATTCTCTCCGCGGAGAGAGAGGTTCTTGTCAATATCTCGCATTTCTTTAACAGGGAGTGCGGCTACAAAATCGTCTTCATCTGCAGTGGATCTAAATTTCGGCTCGACTTTCTATCATGATCGATCAAAACACGACATAGCTATCGTGATCACACTGAGTACTTAATCGCCCGCGTGGGTTAACTAACACAGGATATGTCGAGTCAAATTCGACATTATCACCAGCACTGAAGTGTGATAGTATCTAAAAAACGAAGGCGTCAAGGATTAGATCGAAATAAATTTAAATTGAATTACATTTCATACCGGCTCCTCACGTTTCGCTTTGTAAATGCCTTTCCCGTTTGATGCAAGGGTCATTCCCGGGCCTGGCAGCTGTCATCATTGTGAGTGGAGTATTATTCATAATCTGCGGTCATTTCCGTACCTCAACAGCTTAACTATCAGAACGGTAATCCAGCATCTACGTTCTACACGTCGATTTCTGAACTGGTGGCTTGCAAGTTGTTCAAAAAGCATGCATCTTCAATTGGACCAAATATATTGGGGTTTGTATGTGTTGATTTGAGCCTAGTGGATCGTTCTACGCCGTCGGCAGCCTAATGTGAAGGGTACGCATACGTATCGGTACCAGCTTCATGTATACTGAGCCAGATCGATACCACGAGCTTGAACGTTACAAAAAATGGTACTTCAACAGAAGATAAGTGCTGGTATCAGATCAAACTATACTTAAATAAAAGCTTAGCTACCGTATCTAATACAACTTGAACACAATCGTCTCCTACGCTCGAGTCGATATATTGCTGTCCTCGCAGCTTCAACAGCTCGCCAATGGTCCTCGGATCGGTCGTTAGAACCGTCATGCACTCGCATAGCTACCAACGTTTCGTGATGGTCGTCGTACCAACGAAGCAAATCAGCTCATGTGCAGCTACTATGGCGGAGCGGGGAGTCGCATCTGGGAAATTCACCAACAGCTATGCGGAGAAGGCTGGTGACGCTTTTTAGCTCGGTTCAATACGTCATAATGACGTCCATATACCCGTCATCGCTGTCAACAGAATACTGGGATCGGTTTTGATCTTGTTGACGGGATACTCCCGGACTGCATGCTATTGAGTTAGTAAGGGTAGCGTCATGGACGTGGGTACACTTTTGTTGGGTTGAGCGAAGCGTGGCATCGTGACACCAAGCCGATCGTTCGTGTTGACTTCTGTGCGGTACGACGACTGCACGGAGAACGACACATACATGGCGTATGAGACGTGCACACATTGCACGCTTCCACGCAGACCGCCGCCAAAAATCCCGACATACACGCGAACGGCCCCATCGACGCTAACGGGTTTTGCAAATCAGCGACGACATCGGCGCCATGATATCCGGCGAGGCCGTCGCCACGTCCAACAAGGTCGGCGCTGCAGAGCTACTCGACACCACCGCGGACCCCGGCAACACTAACGGGACGGTAGGGTACGCTTGCCATCAACTCGACTTAAGCGTACGATGAGTTCAATATATGCTTGTGAGAGTCATGGGCAGCACCGCGTACGTCGTTTGCGTAGCCTTCGCGTAAGGTTGACCAGCCACATCGGGCTTGGCGATGGCTTCCAAAAAACAGCCAGTTGTAATTGGCGCTGACGGTCATTAGAGCGTCGGCCGCCCGGGCCGCCATCCATGGAGAGACTCAGTATCCCTCTACCGTGTTCATACTGACCAGTGCGCTCATTGCCGGTGCTCATTGACTCGCACGTCTGGTACTTATCACCAGCAACAGCAGTGGCATTGGTTGTAGATCCATGCGCTACAGACGCATATAGAAGCTGATTGGGAAGGGCAAAGAGTCGCACTATCAGGGTGTCGGTATCGAGCATCACAGCAGCCTGCAGCCATACTGAAAGTGGATGCTGGAGCAGCGACCCACGCTCATTTTGTTTTATATTAGGTGGTGATTGCCGGGGAGTTCTTCTTGGAGGATGACGTCTGTTGTCGTCATCTAGGTGATCGCAACAACAGCAGATCTCGTTGAGTCGAAGCCGCCCTCCCGGCTCTGGCGTAATGTCGAGTGGACAAGACCGTCACTATACAGGTAGCCGTCAGCGTTCGAGAGCGAGGTGTTGAAGACGAGTTAGCCGAAGCTGGCAAATCCAAAAATGACAATTGGTTTGCTGCCACTCCGCAAAAGCGCGTCAAATCTCGGTGCCATTCTAAATCCCCAGTAAAAGTGCAGATACGCACAAGTTCAACATGGCTAGCCAATCGTTCGACAAGAAATTTCGGAATGAAGTGTGATTGGCCGCTTTTACCGGAAGCGCAGACATCCAAAAAAATCTCAACTTTGGAGATGGGAAGCCCAAAAGAGAGCCGACATCCCTGAATATCCACGCTATTGATGGAAACATCGTTGGTACCTGAATTGATATGCCTAATATCCCAAAACGATGGTAGAGAGGTGTGGACCAAATATCTTCAGTAGAGTATTTGATTGCACGTGTAACCGATGAATTCGATGCTACGATGTCGTTTTTTTTCAGACGCAGCGGACGTGATTTTGTATAAGCTTGCGAAAGCTCAAGTCGACGGCGGACGCGACATTAGCTGGCGAGACATATGGGTCAAGCTATCATATTTCGGTAGGACGCAGCACCAGCCTCGGCTTCGGCTAAAGACCCTGAAGCGAACCCACGGAACAAACTTGGACAAATTCCCAAAGCGCGTTACGGATGCTGTAAGAAAACAAAGCCGATCAGCTCCAAAAATGACAATGGCGTTGGACACTAGAAAGGTGGTCAGTGCTAATCAAGCAATGACTCGCCTCCTCCGTTATGATACGAGTCGTGAATAGTATGTACGAGGCCACCACCCCGACCATCACGCTGGACGAATTGTCCGGACCGGTGTGGCGCTAATCTTAGCCACATTTCCACCGCTTCAATCAAGCGATAATTTCGTTGATATTGGATCTGGAATCGGGAATGTCGTAGCGCAGGTTGCCCTGGAGAGTTGAGTTGGGAAGTGTGTGGGCATCGAGCTCCAGAACGACCTAGGACAGCTGTCGGAGATGCAGATCCAGGCTGCAAAGTGCCATTGTCTGAGAATATCAAAAGATTTCGATTTTTAATGCTGATCTAAGAAAGTTGAGTGAAATCGCCCAGACGGCAATACAGGACATGAGTGTACTGTATTCGAACAACATTGGCTTTGATCCAACGAGCAATGCGGCACTCGAGAAGGTGGCAACCGCGGTTCCTACGCTGATCCATTTAGTTGTGATGGGCAAAATTTGCGGTCGTCTTTGTGCGAACTGCCGTCGCCGCTTTTGCGCAACCTGGAGACTGGAACGGTCAATTACTGTTCCAGTATCCTGAACCTCAAAACCTCATGAGGCCATCTGGTACACAAGGTCCTCCTCTATGGTAGTAGCCCTCGATAAGCCGTCATCATAAATACACAATGCGTGTGCGTTTTACAATATTCATCAGTGCAAAACACCGTAAAATCTGCTAACCACGCAACGGATCGTACGGGATGCTTATGTCTACAAGCCATATCATTGGCGAGCGCAAAACGGTCATCCATTCCATGCGTGCCACCACAGCATGTAAGCGGACAGCCTCACAGACCCTACGATCACCAGCACAACCAAATCGGACGATGAGAGCCTGATGTAGGGTGAGAACCTGGTGGACCACGCGTACACGGTGTACGAGTGGTACACATTGTACTTGCTCACGCAAGTCATCGACAAGAGCTCTAGCACGACCTCAAATGGACCCACCAACGCTAACGGTATCGCCGAGTTCAGCGAGGACATCGGCACCACGGTATCCGTCGTAGCCGTCACGATGTCCGACGGGCTCAACACCGCCGTGCCACTCGACACCACCACGGACTCCAGCAACACTACCGGGACGACAGGTGATACCTGCCACCAATTCACTCAAATCGTGCGATGAGAACCTGTCGAAGGGTAAGGATATGGTGTACGACGAACGCATAGTGTACGAAGCGTTCATGACGTACGAGACGTACATATTGTAGTCACCAACGTTCGCCACCGACAGCGGATCTAGAACGCATTCGAAAGATCTCACTACTGAACCTAAGGTTTTTTTTGGAGTCCGGCGAGGAAATCAGCACCACGGTTTCCGTCGTGGTCGTCACGATGTCCGTTGGGTTCGGCGCCGCCGTGTCACTCGACACCACCACGGACCCCGGCAACACTACCGGGACGGCTAATGATGCCTGCAACCAACTCACCCAACTTGTACCATGAGAACCGGGCGCTGGGACGAAGGTATAGTGTACGAAGTGTTCATGACGTACGAAACGTACATATTGTACTCACCAACGTTTGCCGTCGACGGCAGATCTAGCACGCATTTGGATGACCTCACTACTGACACTAACGGGTTTGTGGAGTCCAGCGACAACATTGGCATGCCAGTTGGCTTTGTGCTACCACCCGTGCCGAATGTGCTCGACCTTGTATCTCTCGCAAATGGCAAAACAAATCAGCTTCCAGTTGCACCTGTAGCAGCGATTACAAGAACAGCTAAGCCATAAATCGCCGAGCAAAGCAATGCGACGTACTTTGTGTTGGAATGGCTTCATTATAATACGGGATCTGAATAACAATTAAAAATTTGAGTAGGTCGTGGAAGTTTTAACGTTGGTTCGATACGTGCAGTCCAGTTTGAGTTTTTCAGATGTCTTCGCTTCCGGTAAAAGCGGCCAATCACACTTCATTCCGAAATTTCTTGTCGAACGATTGGCTAGCCATGTTGAACTTGTGCGTATCTGCACTTTTACTGGGGATTTAGAATGGCACCGAGATTTGACGCGCTTTTGCGGAGTGGCAGCAAACCAATTGTCATTTTTGGATTTGCCAGCTTCGGCTAACTCGTCTTCAACACCTCGCTCTCGAACGCTGACGGCTACCTGTATAGTGACGGTCTTGTCCACTCGACATTACGCCAGAATCGGGAGGGCGGCTTCGACTCTACGAGATCTGCTGTTGTTGCGATCACCTAGATGACGACAACAGACGTCATCCTCCAAGAAGGACCCCCCGGCAATCACCACCTAATATAAAACAAAATGAGCGTGGGTCGCTGCTCCAGCATCCACTTTCAGTATGGCTGCAGGCTGCTGTGATGCTCGATACCGACACCCTGATAGTGCGACTCTTTGCCCTGCCCAATCAGCTTCTATATGCGTCTGTAGCGCATGGATCTACAACCAATGCCACTGCTGTTGCTGGTGATAAATACCAGACGTGCGAGTCAATGAGCACCGGCAATGAGCGCACTGGTCAGTATGAACACGCAGGTGAGATACTGAGTCTCTCCATGGATGGCGGCCCGGGCGGCCGACGCTCTAATGACCGTCAGCGCCAATTACAACTGGCTTATTTTTGGAAACCATCGCCAAGCCCGATGTGGCTGGTCAACCTAACGCGAAGGCTACGCAAACGACGTACGCGGTGCTGCCCATGACTCTCACAAGCATATATTAAACTCATTGTGCGCTTAAGTCGAGTTGGTGGCAAGCGTACCCTACCGTCCCATTAGTGTTGCCGGGGTCCGCGGTGGTGTCGAGTAGCTCTACAGAGCCGACCTTGTTGGACAAGGCGACGGCCTCTCCGGATATCATGGCGCCGATGTCGTCGCTGATTTGCAAAACCCGTTAGCGTCGATGGGGCCGTTCGCGTGTATGTCGGGATTTTTGGCGGCGGTCTGCGTGGAAGCGTGCAATGTGTGCACGTCTCATACACCATGTATGTGTCGTTCTCCGTGCAGTCGTCGTACCGCACAGAAGTTAACACGAACGATCGGCTTGGTGTCACAATGCCACGCTTCGCTCAACCCAACAAAAGTGTACCCACGTCCATGATGCTACCCTTACTAACTCAATATCATGCAGTCCGGGAGTATCCCGTCAACAAGATCAAAATCGATCCCAGTATTCTGTTGACAGCGATGACGGGTATATGGACGTCATTATGACGTATTGAACCGAGCTAAAAAGCGTCACCAGCCTTCTCTGCATAGTTGCTGGTGAATTTCCCAGATGCGACTCCCCGCTCCGCCATAGTAGCTGCACATGAGCTGATTTGCTTCGTTGGTACGACGACCATCACGAAACGTTGGTAGCTATGCGAGTGCATGACGGTTTTAACGACCGACCCGAGGCACCATTGGCGCGCTGTTGAAGCTGCGAGGACAACGATATATCGCCTCGCGCGTAGGAGACGATTGTGTTGAAGCTGTACTATTGTACATAGCTAAACGATTTTTTAGTACAGCTCGGCTTGAAATCTATAGCGCTTGATTAACTTCCTATCGTTGTCGTGCTTTTCCGTTGAGGTACTTGTAAAGTCTTCAGATATCTTCTGGGGTGGCTCCGGCACTCATACGAGTAGCAATGTATGAAGCTTTGGATATACTGAGTTATTTCTTTCCAACTTCGCACTTCTGAGAAGCCCAAAGGGGGCGGGCTTGCGCGATCCATTCTGGTTCTTGCAAAGTTCTATTTATTTGGTTCACTAAAGTGTCATGCAGTAAGTCAACATTTCAGCAGCTTTCACTCAAGAATTTGGCGTCGAGGCCCTAGCGAGAGCGTCGCAAGCCTGGTAGTCTTAAAGGAATGACGCAAGCGGGGCAGGAGAACGGTAAATAATCGATGGCTTACGAGCGACTCGTAGTTCGAAACACACTGGGTCCAAGTTGCTCGCTCATGGTACGAGATAATGTGAACAGCTCTTTTTCAGTTTGTTTCTCACTTTCCTACTTCGTAAACATATGCCAGAAGACCGATCCGTGTTCAAATTGGTCTGGCGAATGCTTCGTCAGGATGGCTGGATGGCCAAGCCTCCACCGGTCCGCAGTGTATCCGATCAATATCGATACATACGTCCCGGAGAGAGCCCGGACGGACGGAATGGTGTGGACTACTTCTTAGTAGAGCAAGCGCTTATCGCGCACTACCAACATGCATACATTGGATTCAAGAAATCCAACACCATGTTGGACGCGTGTGTATCATTACGTAGAAAATGTGGCGAAGGTGATTCACCCTGCATCAGTGATAATGGAGAGGACAGTAACTGCGACAGAAGTTTAGGATGACACTAAACACAATCGTAACCGAAATGTTATCAGGCTCACCGCTCTGACAGAAGAAAATGACCGTAGCGACACGGTTTGTCTACGTAATGGTTTTTCTGGTGGCAATAGGGATCATAGAACGCTTGGTAAACAGGCCTCTGTGGTCACCGACACGGGTGATCTTTCGGACCAATCGACGCCTGATTTATTGGGCACAGCCCCGAGCCCGGACGTTGCCAGTCGTTTTGTAGGTTTTAAGTGTGCTGTTTGCAGCTCAACAGGCTCTTTAGATCGCCAGTGCTCAAGGTGTAAAAAAACAATGCCTCACGTTTGCTCTCATGACGTGTGCAAGTCACTGAATACTCGTGGTGCAAACGGCAAACGCATGGAAGATTTTGACGATAGCTGCTATTGCAGCAAGCAGCGCTACCTAAGCGCAATCACTGTATCTGATGTAGATTTTGATGGAATCCACAGTAAGGGCGATGTTGCATCTACAATTTCATTGGATGCAGCTGAAACCTATAACGGCGTTCTTACTTCCACATTGGGGCTTGCTGCTCCGACTAGTTCAAACAGTACGTCGTCTACGAGGCCATATCCAAAACGTACTCAGTCGGACTCAAGTCAACGCCAGACGAGTCAAAAACGACAAAGGACAACTGCTCCAAATGCCAAACAATCGTCAGTGCTGAACAAGAAGACCAAGACTGCCAAACAAAACAATGCTTACGTGAGGAAAAAAGGACGCTGTTACAGACATGCGCGATGAGTTAGAACGTAGAGCACGGGCCTCAGCAGACAAGTTTATTGATGCAAAAATTTTGCTTTTTCTCCTGGTGAGGAAACGTGGATGCCACGATCTCGATGCCGTGATGTTGGGGATGCGTTTTTGGTGAGTATTGTCACGCGATAAAACGTGGAGAACGTAAGCAATGACGATAACATCAAGGTTCCGTCGGTAAGATTTCAGCTGAGATGGACAAACACTAAATACCAGACACGGGAGCACGTGCACGACATCGTAGAAAACGTTCGCGCTCGAGTGATCTGTCAATTTGCCAATATACAGAAGAACAAACTACAGGAGGCGAATCATGGACATCCCTATGTACTATGGCTCCCAATTTTCCAATCTGCCAGCATTAACTGAAAATTTAAAGAAGTGGAAGAGCTGGAATATCGCGAGTGGGCTACGTTTCGGGGACAAAGGGGACTTCAGATCCTGATAAACACCACGGAAGTCGAAGCTATCGAAGCCATGACCTTTTCTTCAACTGCCTCTCAAGTAGAGCCACTTGGTTTGTATTCACAGCATGACGGCTTGCTGGCAACCGTACTACGAGATGAAAGTCGTGGGCTGTTTGGTCACTCTGCTACCTTTAGTTTTTTTTGCGCTGTCTTTCTGGAACCAAGTCGTAGTTTTTACGAATGAATATGCCGAAGCCAGTGGCTCCCCATCACGTCGAAGTGTGGATTTAGATAATCTCATGAAGTTTCTAAGGATTTTGTGGTACAAGGATGAGACTTTAATGGCTTTATAATAATGAAGCAAGTATTTTTCCTGGAGCTCGCTCAACATGTTTGGAGTGTGTGATGATATGGAAACGATTCCTTTACATTTGAAAAAACGTATGTTTTCGATCGCAAGTTACGACATCCGACATCCAGCGAGATCCTGCTGCACGAATACGGCCTCTCGTTAATATTCTCACGTCACGTTGCACGCATCATGTGATTGTCGGTCGAAATGCCGCTGTCGATGAAGCCAGCATTGCTTGCAGGTCACAGTATGCCCGTCACGCTATAGCTTACAACCCTCGTAAGCCTAGTGGCAAGTATCATTTCAAGCTTTACGCTTGTTGCTGTTCAACGTCGTGTTATGTTGGCTTCAAATTGCACTGTGCCAGTGAGCTCCAAGACCGCCTGCATGGGGTTGTACCGGGAGCTGAAATACGAGAGCTACAATAGCTCACAAAACTGTCATCCGATATTCGCCCGCACGTCATTGAAGTCACGGCATCACTGCAAGGATCGCGAAGAATTGTCAATACAGACAATTTCTATAATTCGTGTCTACTTTTGGAGAGCCTCAGAGCAATTGGACTGTATGGTCGTGGAACAGTGCGGGCATCCAGTAAGGATTTCCCCCATTTTACTATGATTCAGCAAGGTGACTCAAAACCAAGAGGGTTCATGAAGCAAGGGGTTTGTTTTGCAAATTATATTTTTGCTGCTAGCTGGATTGATGGCTCTATCCTCAATATCGTATCCAACGCTGACGCGTCTACCTCTTTAACAGTGTACCAACGCATCCAAGCAACGAAAGAAGCATTTAAAGCTCCGACCTGTGTTAGTGAATATAACTCAGCAATGCAAGGCGTCGACCGCCACGACCAACTACGTGGAAGTTCTCTCTTGCCGGAGCACACCCTGTCAAGAAGTGGCATAAAAAACTAGCTATGGCAATGCTTGATATTGGCAAGTGCAACGCGTGTATCTGCGACGAATGAGCGCGCGGTAAGAGCCCAACGAGCGATGACGCCTCACAGACCTGTGCCGCCAACCCCACACCGGCCTGTCGTGACCGGCACCGAGCGTTCTTCGTATCTCTTGTGCGTGAGTTAGTCAATGGTTCTTGGAAGAAATGGATTGATAGAGAAGCTGGAATAGTGTATGCAGCGAGTACGCCCAGTTCGGCAACAGCTCAAGCAAATGACACTCGAACCAAAACGAGTAAGCTATCAGCAGACGCAGTCCACCCACAGACGTGTGTCTCTCGGGAGTCGTGCATTTTGCTATATGGAAGGAGCAGGTCAATGCGAGAATGCTCCATTTACAAGTTTGAGTGTCGGAAGGCGACTAAAAAAAACGACTACTGCGAGACGCACCATGTCGCTCTCTGCAAGCGCGAATATCCAGTGGACCCTGCGAAGTATCATCTATGTCAGGAAAAGCGGTGGTCTTGCTGGCAAAAAGTTCATTTTTCTACTTTCCCAAGGGTCTTTACACGGTTGACGGTAACTTGAAGAGAAGTTCTCCGATTTATAAAGCCCAAGCCACAGCTTTAAGGGAGTGGAAAGAGCGAAGGCCTGCAAGCACAAATTGCACATCACAACCATCGAACAGCACAGTTACGTAGGAGTTCTTCGCGTTAGCTATGCTTTTTTTCTAAACTTTTATTATAGAATACTAAGTAATATCTTCACATGCATTACGTGTCGCCTTTCCTCAGCGGCGACCTAACCAAGCTTTTATAGCATACATTTCGGAATCCTGAGCAAATTTTGCTAGTAGCATACCATCGTCTGCGATTCGTAGAATCTGGCTCGGTATCAAGGAAAGCGAGCCAAAGCAGTCAGATTTCCATGATCGCTGCACCTATTCATCATCCTTGTCGTCGTCGTCGTCTTCCACCATAACATCGCACTGACAACAGGAAATACGACGGCCAAAGCGGTCTTGATCTGGGCGCGCCACTGCAATCTAGTTAGCGCTATCAGTGCTTTGAACGTTATCGTAAGGATACGCTAGGCGGCATTTACATGAATTGCACACGGTCAAAACTTTCAGGCATCGGCAGCGCCTCTTTCTCCATTTCGAACAGGTGGCTGCTCCTCGAGGCTGCAATGAAAAGGTTCATCGATTAAACAGTCAGTAAATAATTATGCAGACGCGCAACCAGCCTTCCGATACAATGGAGTGACAAATCGGCGTTGGTATGGAGCCAACCGATCTTGTCAAGTCCATCTTAGTGTACCTATCAGTCGTGAAGAGTGCAAGCCTCGCTGATATCCGCAAAGGTCCGAGCCTCGCTGATCATCGAAAATCTCCGAGCTATGTATTGTACCCTGACACCCGCCTCACGAGAAGATAGAGGCGATCTCTATCGCTCGCACGCAGCATCTGTCGGTATCGCCGACTAGCGTGCCTTAGCACCCGCCACATGAGAAGAAAGAAGCGATTAATATCGCTCGCACGCAACACCTGTCGGTCCTTTCTCATTAGCGCGAGCTTGTCGTGTAAAATGAATTGAGACAAAATGCTTAGAGATACGTGGGAGGCAATAGTTCGGTTTCTTTGCTGATGTTTATTCCCTTACGATTGGCTGAATTAAGCTCGCAGAATTGCAGAGTACCAGATTGCGGTAGGGTTGATGAAAACATCTTAGTTTCAGTAACAGCTAAGATATCCATTCACCTTCTTTTGCAAAAAACCTACAGCTTGTACCATTTTGGTAAGGCCAGGATTAATATTGCTAGTGCTGCAGACTTTTTATAAACCACTGGTTGCAAATAATCAATAGGTTGTAAAAATATCGTAAATTCTGGGTAACGTAAAATGGTTCGAAAGTTTCATGTTGGTTGACGCCGTCAATATGACCTGGTCAAGCGACCGGTATCGATTTATGTGAAGATCCCTGCTACTTATGGTGTGTTTTCTCTAAACGTTTAAAACACACACCAAACGGAGAGCATACGAGACCGGCGCAGCAGTGAGAGAGTCGTGCGAGCATGAGTGAGCAGGGCTGACAATAACAAAAAGGAACGATCGGCAGCAGGTCTTTGGTAGTGTATAGAGCAGATGCTGCAGCTTTGTAACGGCAGCAGGAGATGATTATTTACATGCATGAAAACATTAAGAATAGCGATCCTTTTGTCAAAGCGTCTTGTGAGCTTATCACAATTGTTGCTCTTTTTGAGTTAAGGATGCAAGCTTACGTTCGGTACGGTGAACACGATGTGGCGTACGATCAAAGTTTAGCTGTACATACATACGTAGAGAGTTTGACATCGTCGATTTTCCTTTAAAAGAGTGGAAACAGTGTGGATTATCTAATTCAAGAGTGTTGTCCCAGTCCCCTAGCTCAGCACGAGATATTATCAGCCAATGCCAAGCGCTAGTGCTTCGCAAAAGGAGCTGGGTCCTTTACAATACTTTAACACACTGGATCTTAAAACTACATGCCGTGAAGATTAAGCTCTAAAAGAAATCTTGCAAAAATACTGGACATCGAAATGTTTTCTGTCCGTGGGAGTTGCTATTAATAACCATCACACGTCATATTAACAAGCGGATTGTGCGGCGGCGGAGCAGGGGTGGGCAATGCTCAAGCGCGAAGCTTTTGTGACCTTTGTGGTCTGTGCTTTTAGCTACCTGGTTCGGTATATCGGTATGTGTATCGCTGTGGAACGAAAATCCATACACGGGTATATAAGTGAGAAGGATAGACTAGACAATCGACCAAACACGCCACAGCAGAGTGACATAAGCTAACCACGTTGGGTATCCGGTACGGAATGCGCTATACTTACTTGACGCGGGTTTTGACCGTCCACTACAAGGCCTTTTGTCCATTCACAACAAGACGCGGGTTTAAGTCGCTATAATTCAGCTGGTTCGTGTCAAGATGGAACTAGACTACGTCACCTATAGACAAACAATGATGTGGCATCACCGTTGCATGTGGTATCCTTCGAGGGGTTCTTCGTCGACAGCTAGTACGGACGTAAGGCTTTCGTGTTACGTTTCCCGCGCTCTCCGTTGATAGCGTGGTGAGGAGACACCGGCGAAACATCAGGAGCGCCTAAAGTCAGACCCACCGTTTGATGCTGTACGTGTCGTATGCTTTACCGGATAAGTTTGAAACTGATGCATTTGTTACAGCTAGTACTGCTCGTCAATCCCAAGGAGAGCACAGCGGTAGCTAACCTAAGCAAATCCATGATGCATTTTTAGAAGTCCGCTTAGCAATACTTATCTACTATGACGAACAACCACCTCAACTATCAGAGCGATATTCTATGCGTTTTAGAAAACTACGCCGTTTTAGATACGGTATTCGCTTTTACGGCGGCTCGGAATGGAACGTGGCAGCGAAATTGTTGATCGTCTGCTCCAATGTAGCTTTTCTTTGGTCGTCACATGGTATTTTAACATGCGCTTTGTTAATAACTGGAAGAAATTATAGAGTGGCACGCCGTAGCTCTTCAAGGCTAAATGGAATACGCGTTGCCTTGTCCGGAAATACAGTATTCTCGGTGCAGGTATCTGCAGAACCACTCTTTGCCCATGTAGTTTTTGCTCCCTTTTTCCGGTGCCGACGCAACGTAAAATCCACTAGTTGCAGAACCAATCGTGGCTAATGATCTAAAGCCTTGGGTGCGTATAAGGACCTAATTTGTCGACTCACACCACCTTCCACGTCTGGGTCACAGGCTTTGTGGCAGGTAATTTATCTTTTCTTTATGTTCCGTTTTCAATTCTGGCAGGTTTCGCAGCGATTAACGAGCCTTTAAATCGCATGCCTAAATTTCGACCAGATGAAGTGCTGGTGGATCGTCCGATTTGCCATACCGGGATGCTTGAGCTATTGGTGATACCGTCGAATAATCCGAAGACGCAAAAGGTTGGCATCAGAATGCTCTTGTCCTTGCACAGCAACGAACGTTATGTTTGTTGTTGGTCCTTAAGCCTACCTTGACGTTCTTGCTGCTTCAATTGCTTGCCTGTCTCTTAGGCCTCAAAGATAGCATCAAAAGTCAGCGGGAAGTCCTCGCCATCTGGGTCAACTTCGTAGCACTCCTCGCTATCAGCATATTTGCTTTGAGAAAGGCGGCTAAGTGCATTGGCAACAATGTTGCTCTGGCTTAATATAGATAATTCTCGATGCCAGCCCTTTCACAAAAGGACGCCAGCGATCTACACAATATCATATCACTGAAAGTTCGAGAGCGATAAGTTCTTGTGGTTCGTGTAGACAATAACACGGTGCCCAAGTAAAGCATTTCGGGTCTCGCAAAGCACTTCCACAATGAAGAGCAACTCAAGCTTCATTATTGCGTGTTTTCATTAAGCTTTCTGCTGAAGACTGAAGAACGCCAGTGGACGTTCTTGCTAGCTGACGCTGCCCCCCCCCCCCCGACAAATTGTATGGGCTTATAATCATCTGCGGTAATACTTGATCCACGGAGCTTGCTATCAAAAGCTGCATTAGGTGGAATTGTAGTATGATTCAATACATTGAACGCGGTGATGTACGTATACAGGAAAATACCCTTGCCAAACCACAGATTCATCTAATTTTGTCATCACATTAGCAACCACCCAGATACGTTGTAAGATACTTATCGTAGCTCGTACCAGCCGGTACATAGATTCTAATATCGAGTATTTTTATATCCGATGTAGCACTGCACATTTAACTTGGCTTCTTGATGACAGATTTGATATTGTCGGTACCGATGGCAGCAAACAAGTCTTTCTTAATCAAGTTGATATCGTACCGACCCGAGTCGAACTCGAATACTGGTCAAGCTGCTGTTTAACCTTACTATAGTCAGACCGCTGCTTACCATTGCCGAGAATGCTATGGAAGTCGAAGAAGCAGGCATACTTTCCCTTCCTTAATCCAACAGTCCACATCAGGCATCTTGTAGGTCTCACCAAGTACAGCACCAGGGATCGCCATACCAGTCAAGCCGTAAGCATTGATGATTTTTTGTAGAAGCGACTTGTACATATAAATATTGTACTGTCGAATCTTCACGGATACACTACCGATGTATTCAAACATATTCGTGAGCAACAGTTTTGGGTCATCATCTATAAAGCATCATACCTCCTCCGTCAAGCTATCAGCTACTGATACTGACACAGGAATGTGCTCGTTCGTGAAGACAGTATTTTCACCGTGTTGAGTAACGGTAGATTTAAGAATGGCCTCAAAGTCGTAAACGATGAAGTGATCGATGTACTGGTCAGCATTCTTGATCGAATACTTTGTTAGCACTGATCGAATAGCGTTCTGAGCTGGTCTATAGATAGTCGGTTCAGCTGGGAAACTTTCGATGTTTACGAGCTCACACTATTTTTTTTGTATGGTCTCGTAGCTTAAGGCAAACTGTCAGTTTCGTAGCCTCGACCAGTTAAGTAGCCTCGATTGTTTTAGCCTGTTATATTAAGCTAGATCACTGTCAACGATCATAACTGGCTAATATTAAGCTAGCGAGCTTTCATCTGGTCTCCTCCAGCAGTTTATACTGTACTCTGGTCTCACTTTCGTTTCTCCACCGTGCGGAAAATACGCGCCAAGTAGAGCGAAGCAGAGCTCCATTGTGCCGTCCAAGCCATTCTCGTCGGCGCAGAGCTAAAGGCAACAAGTAAATAACCGAGAATACCGCATAGAACACTGAAGAAATACGTGACTACTGCACGCAGAAACAATCCTCACGAGCCCAAGCGCCGAGGGCCGCCTCCAATGCTTTCGAAGAGTGCCGAAAATGGCATTAGAGACTGGATCCTTCAGCGACAGGTGACTGACCGTCCTGTCGGATGGCAATATGTCCTGCACAAGTCACAGCCGATTGCTGAGCTCGTGTGTGGTGTAAGTGTAGGTGAGGGGTGGTTGCAGCGCTTCATTTCGCAGCTGTGGTATTTTACCGCTTTCATGACCTAACATGCACACCAAGTTAGTTAATTTTAAGCTAATGGTTTGCCTCAATCTTACTGATATACAGCGTTCGTCATCTGTGATATTGTGCACCAAGCGATTTATGTGCTTGCTGCACCACGATTGAGCAATACAAGGAAGCGGAAAATATACTTACTCGTGAAAGACTTGAGAAAGATACTGAAGTGCGGAAGACGAAGCCTTCGCGAAGTAAGAAACCTGTAGGACAAAAACAAAATGGCAGTTGAGGCACTGCCGCCCTTGTTAGAGGCGTAGATTCAACCTCAACAGGAAGCCTGGGTCAAGTGGGCCTGTACAAACAAATAAACCAATTTATGTCATACACTTTCATCTTTATGATGTTGAAGATATCTTTTTCCCAACATGCCTGGCACCTGTACCGCACTTTCTCGTGAGCAAATGCATACTATAATTAAGTCAAGGAGGCTACTAAACCGGCAAGACCACACATTTGTGAAACTGGAAATGTAACGGGGTACGTAGCCCTAAGTGTACCCTGGTTACATGAAGTGTGACACTTCAAACTTCAGGTGTATGACACGTCATACTCCGGGATATTTGGTACAAGGTACCAAGGTCGTTCAAGCCAACCATTGGTCAAACGACATTGCATTTCTATAGGTAACTTATAGTTTGTATTAAACCCAAACTTAACCTACCTATAAATATACTCAGTTTACAATCTACCTTATTTAGGTCACTTCGCTCTCTTTAAATAAAGAGGGGACCTGTGACCTGCCGTTCACGGAGAGTTTGTATACTCTCGGAAGATAACTTCCTCTAGCGCAAGGTGCTGTGTGACCCCGTCACACTTGGTAGCACTAGTAGTCAATCCACGCCACCGCGGGTAGACTACCTGAACCTCTCCGAAGTTCGTTGCCATGGATAGGAACGACTTCTCCCAAATGAACGACTCTCAGTTCGAATCGGTTCGGAAGATGACAGGCAACTTCGGGATGGAGGCCTTGCAGAGCCTGGTGGTGTCAACACCGGCTGAGCAGCTCGAGCGCGTCAATGCGTTCGACGCGTACGAGCAGGGCCTCATCGCGCATGTGCGGGAGAACCTGCAGGCTCCGGCGGCGGAAGCAAATCCGCCTCACCCGAAGCCAATACGGCTGAAGGTTAAGCCGTATGAAGGGAAGGAAGGCGAGAACCTTCACTTCTAGGTCCGAGAAGTAGAGCTCGCGATAGACGCGGCTCTGATCTCGACCGAGCAACTGCGTGTTGCCTTTGCACTCTCCAACCTTAGCGGCCGTGCTAAGAGTTGGGTGTACACACGGGAAGCAACATCCCTTGGATGTTTCACATCCCGGGCTCAGCTGTGCGAACAGCGCCAAGCCGCGTTCCTCCCGGCGAGCTACGAGTACCGCCAGCGTTCGCGCTTCCTCTCGTGTAAACAAGGGAGGTGCGAACTGCACGAGTATGTGCAAGAGATACGGTAGCTCACGGCGTCCCTAGTGGGAAACCCACTCAACGAACACATCAAGATGACTGTGTTCATGGACGGCCTTCGAGTGGGCCCCGCACGCACTCAGCTGTTCCGGGTGCAGTCAAGCACCCTTGAAGAGGCGATTCAAGTTGCTCTTCAAGAAGCGTACAGCCATCGCCAGGCGCGTACGCCAGCCTCAGCATGGCCTAGGAGTTCCTTGTCTGCTCCCGGTCGAACAACCCCCAACGGACCAGTTCCCATCGAACTCGGGTCCGCCGAACAGCGTGACATCCGCTGCTTCGGCTGCGGGAAGATGGGCAACTTCAAGCGCGACTGTCCCGCGGAGAATCTCCGCAGACGGTCCTTCCCCAAGCCCGTCCTCAAGGGTCGCTGGCAGAAGCCAGGATACCGGGGACAGGGGAACGCCGGGAACCAGTAGGGACGGAGCGCCCTACTGGAGAAGAACTAAGTCTTCGTGATTGGTCCGCGGGTGGCGCGTACCACGGGGACTTAGCCCCTGAGAGGCTTCGCACTCTCGAATTGGCGAAGAGCAGCGGCGGGTTGCTCGTAGTACACGGATGTGTACGGGGATACGATCATCCCTTTAGAATCTTGATCGCTTCTGGGGCGTCGAAGAATTTCACAAGCCGCCAGACGGTTGCTCGCAACAGCAACAAGTTGTCCGATGCTTGAGAGAAAGCAAGGGGAACGGGACGGTGTCAGTGCGACTGTCCGACGGGAAGGTCGTCACTGTTCCCAACGTCCAAGTGGATCTGGCCGTCAAGTTTGAAGCCTTTGACAGCCTCGAACAGCTCACTGTTCTTGATATGGATCCATATGATATGATCCTGGGTATGCCCTGGCTTGAGAAACACGAGCCCTGGATCGACTGCGAGGCAAGGCAATTCAGTGTCAGTCGCCCTGCGCAGTCCGACAGAGCATTGGTGAGTCATGTTCCCACCTCTGTCAGTACCCGAGGTGCCCGTAAGGGCTGCCTGGGTACCCAAGCATCCGGCAGATGCTTGGGAGTCGTCGACGTATTTGACGACTCCGAGGATGTTTTGATGGTGGCCGCGCCCAGAAAAGGCGCTGGCTAAGTGGGTAACTTATGTCCACAGGCGGGTAACTTAGTTCCGCAGACAGCTGCAGCTGTCACGAACACTGAGAACAGCGTGTTCAGAGTGGGTAACAGAGTACCACTCACGGTCGCCCAGACCTTAACTGAAGAGGAAGACGTCGGATACGCTTCCTGTGTGGGTAACACAGTACCACACGCGGTCGCCCAGACCTTAACTGAAGAGGAAGCCGTCGAACTCGCTTCCTGTGTGGATACCACGGTACCCCACGAGGCCACGAGTGCCTAGGATGTCGTAGCGCCGACATCCCTAGACGTGGGCAGCAAAGCTTGACGTCACGGTCGCCGTTGTCAACGACGCCGCCGCCGACTGAAGTCGTATCCGAACTTCGTTCAGATCGACGTCGCTTCAACCGACTCGGAGTCCAGGGCCCGGGCTCCTCCGACAAGGCCGGTGGAAGAGTGTTGTCACATCTTCGATGGCGAGACCGGTTTTAGCCGTCAAGGCATCTGGTGTCTACTTGGAACCGTTGCCAGAGGTTGCAGAGATACTGAACCTCGAGGAAATGACGGCTGAGTCTTTCCTGACCAACCTCAAGGCTGGATAAATTGCTGCGATGGTACTCATGAGACCTGAGACCACTCGGGAGGAGCTGAACGCCTCCTCTGGCTTGGACGAGAACGTCCTGGAAGACCTGAACAAGCAGCGTCAGACGCGCTTGGGTTCTGAGATCCTTAAGAACCCCAACGATCCGGTGTATCCTTTGGTGATGGAGTATGCGGACGTGGTGAGCAAACACCCACCGAACCAACTCCCACAGGATCGAGGCGCACGGTACGAGATTGATTTCGTGCCCGGCACAAAATATTGTGTCATGAGGCAATGACCTCTCCCGTCCGAGCAGTGCGAGGTCATTGATGACCTCTTCGCCGCGAAAGCGAAGGCAGGCATAGTGCGGGAATCGAAATCCCCGCACTCGACGCCGCCTTTCTGCGCTCGGAAGCCGAACGGAAAGTGGCGTCTCGTTTACGCTTATAACAAGCTGAACAACGCAACGGTGTCGGCCCAAACACCAATCCCACGTAAGAATGTGTTGTTGAACAACATGGCCGGGAGCGTACTGTACAGTGCGCTGGATTTGGTAGACGGATACTACCAAATCCTGATGCGAGAGAGCGATATCCCGCTCACCGCGGTAAGAACTCCAAGCGGCATGCTTTGGTAGTGGCTCGTCATGCCGCAGGGCTTGTCTAACGCCCCGGCGACGTTCAATCGCCTGGCGACGCAACTGTTCTGCCCTTTGTGTACCTTCGTACAGACGTATTTCGACGACATATTCGTCCATAGCCGTGCCGAAGGAGGCAAGACGGCCATGGAGGTGCATCTAAGACAACTTCGTCGGGGTTGGACGTAATGCGAGCGAACAAGCTCTACGCCAACATCGACAAGTGCGTTTTCGCGTCACCAGAGATTAAAGTTATCGGTTGCTTCGTAAGCAGCGTGGGCGTTCGGGCTGACCCAGACAAGGTCAAGGCCAAAGCAGTATGGCCGACGCCACGATCCGAGAAGGATCTTTGAAAGTGGTTGGGCTTGGGCCAACTACCTTCACAAGTACAGCGCAGGGTACGCGGGCTTCGCTAAGCCCTTGTCGAGCCTCCTTTAGAAGGACGTCGACTGGCGCTGGGAGCAAGAGCTCCAGGATGCTTTTGACAGCATCAAGGCCAGTCTCCAAGAGGCCCCTGTCCTGGTCCTGCCGGACGAGACGAAGCCGTTCTGCGTCGTCTGCGATGCCTCCGATTACGCTATCGGGTGTGCATTGCTGCAGGCCGACACGCCTGGACACGAACGAGTCATCTCGTTCCAGTCCAGGCAGCTCAAAGCCGCCGAGCGGAACTACCCTGCCCACGACAAGGAGCTCCTGGCAATGAAAAATGCCCTTGTGAAGTTTCGTGTTCACCTTCTGGGCTCTAGGCCCTTTGTGATCTACACAGACCACGCGTCCTTGAGGACGGCGACTAACTCGCCTCACCTCTCCCAAAGGATGGCGAGGTGGCTGTCCTTCTTCGTGGAATACAACTTCCGCGTCGAATACAAGCCGGGCAAGCTCAACGTGCTTGCGGACGCCCTCTCTCGGCGTCCTGACTATGAGTTGACCCACATCACGCGGGTGACAACGGATCTATATGATCGGATACGCATGGCGTATCGGGACGATGAGGCTGTCGCGCTTCGTCAAGTTTCTTATGGCAGGAACGAGCGCGAAGTCCGACTGACTCTCGTCGCGACAGCGCTCACGGCTCCACCGATATAAGTGGAAGGCTGGACTCCTCTATTACCGGGTGGAGCCCAATGATCCTCCACGGGTGGTCGTACCCAACGACGAGGATCGGAAGCTCGATATCCTCGCGGAGGCGCACGACGCGCCCTCCAGCGACCACTTGGGCCGAGAGAATACATTTCTGTCGGTCTCTCAGACCTTCTGGTGGACCCACATATACAAGTGGGTCGCCCGGTATGTTACGACATGCGAAACATGTCAGCGAGTCAAACCCGCAGGTCACTCTTCGGCTCCACTACGAAGCCTGCCCGTACCGGCTGACTGTTGGAAGTCGATGAGTGATGACTTCATCTTTGGGCTTCCCGCCGACGGACACGGCAACACCGGAATTTTCGTCTTCGTGTGTCGGCTGAGCAAGATGGTACATCTTGCTCCAGTTCCCGTCACTGTTACGGGCGAACAAACCGCAAGGTTGTTCGTCGATGGCGTGTTCCGCTATCACGGTCTCCCGGAGACGATTGTCTCGGACCCAAACCCGCGGTTCACTGATGCGATTTGGAAAACGCTGTTCCCTTTACTGGGGACTCGTCTGCAGATGTCCACTGCGGACCATCCGCAGACAGACGGCCAAACAGAGCGCGTCAATCGAGAGCTCGAGGACACTCTGCGCAGTGTGTGCGCGGCAGCACCACGTACGTGGTCGACGCAGCTTCCAGCTGTTTAGTTTGCGCTCAACAACGCGGTGCACGCGTCCACGGGGTTCACGCCGTTCTACCTGAACGGCTTCCGCCACCCCAGAGTGCCTCTCATTCTTCGAGGAGATACTGACTCCTCTATTCTAAGTGGGTGAGACGCTCGGAAAGCCCTTTCCTCCCAGGTCTCGGATGTGAGACCAGTTTCGTTGCGGAAACAGGTGGAAACCTTTATATATACCAAGCTGAGCATTGTCAACAGGGTCCGCGATGCCATTGCAGCGGCCCAAGATAAACAAAAGGAGTACTCAGACAAACATGGAAGAGGGAGCTTAAGTATATTTGAGGTTGGGGACTTAGTGTTGCTAGACACGAGGAGCCTACCGCTTGACACTGTCAGCTCTGTCGGCAGCAACAAGCTGAAGCACCGCTTCATCGGATCATTTGCGATCCTTGCCAGACATGGTGCGTCGTACACCATCGACCTGCCAGAGTCAATGACGACGCTCCCGATGTTCTATGTTGGACGTCTTAAGCGGTACTTTGACCCGCAGGGGTTGCTGACTCGCAGACCCCCTTGGCCCAGCTCCTCGAAGCGAGGGCCGGTCACAGGCGTCGATGAGGGCGTCGGAGAAGGCACCCAAGCCTCGGCAAGGCTGCGGTCAAGACCGTACGCCGGAGGGCTCCCATACGAACGGACCCCGGCGCCATACGCCGAAGTACGCTGAGTACGCCGGGTACGCACCATACGCGTACGTCTGGGAGTGTGCTGCAGGCGGCTCCGGACGTGGCAACAAAGCCTTGATCCGTCGAGCATCCGAAAGACTCGGTCCAGATCGGACGAA
>NW_003303696.1:144491-147978 GCF_000142945.1 Phytophthora infestans T30-4 | reverse complement strand
GTGTGGCGGTCCAGCTCCAATTCCCGCCACGACCAGCTGCTTCACGACCTCACACTTGGAACGTCACTGAACACGCTGGACAGCTTGGAAATCCTCCTGCTGCTGGTCAAGGTCATTCAAGACCTCCCCGGGCTCAGCGATAGCACCCTCCTCCTCTTCTTCTTCCTCCTTCTCCTCCTCTTCTTCTGAGGAGTCGAAGATACTCTGATATGAGTGTCGAGTCTCCTTCTCCTCGCGGAGTGGAGACTTAGAAGCTGTACGCTTCTTTGAGGGCTTGGCGCCTTCGGCTTTAGAGGCCTTAGCACGCGCAAGACCCTCGGCAAGCGAGAGACGTTTGCGAGGATTCTCATCCTCATCGCCATCGGCTTTGGGAGAGCACTTAGCCTTGACGGCCGGACTCTCCGAGCGCACAGACGGTCTGGGACTGTGATCACCTTGATCACTAGCGAGCGACTGCACGCTGTCATCCTTGTGCTCACTGGGGCACTGGGCTATGCCCTCCCACAGAGCCCGCAGGAGCATCGTGCGTGCTCTCGGACTCGGCATCGTCCTCACTGCCAGAGTTGAACTCACGTTCCACGAACCGAGGGTTCGGACGATTGTCCGAGGCCGAAGGCGACGGACTGCGGCGCTTGCTTGTTCGCTTGGCCACAGTCGCGTCACCCGAGGAACTGATCGCCTCGGAGGCCACCTGAGTAGCCTCCTTGAGTGCCGAGCCTTTGCCGTGAGGCTTAGTGCTCTTGGCTTGCGCCTTACCGGCCGCAGCCTTGGAGCGTGTCTTAGCACCGCTCTCTGCAGTGCCACGAGGCATGGTAACGGTCGAAACGGAGACCTAGACGAAGAGCGCACAGGATGCTGCTCGAGGCTCCAACTGTGAAATGAGCCTCCGCCGCGCTCGCGCGGCCAAGTCAATAGTTTTCGACTTTGAGAATGAGAGTTTTTGACGAACACTTCTGATTGGTCGGTAAACAGAAACTAAGTGGGGGAGGATGTAACGGGGCACGTAGCCCTAAGTGTGCCCTGGTTACATGAAGTGTGACACTTCACACTTCAGGTGTATGACACGTCATACTCCGGGATATTTAATACAAGGTACCAAGGCCAAGGTCGTTCAAAACCAACCATTGGTCAAACGACAGTGCATTTCTATAGGTAACTTATAGTTTGTATTAAACCCAAACTTAAACTACCTTTAAATATACTCAGTTTACAATCTACCTTATTTAGGTCACTTCGCTCTCTTTAAATAAAGAGGGGACCTGTGAACTGCCATTCACGGAGAGTTTGTATACTCTTGGAAGATAACTTCCTCTAGCGCAAGGTGCTGTGTGACCCCGTCACAGGAAAGATAGCTTTATAAAAAAAACGTTTTACCTGTTATTTATTTGTTAAAAATCTCAAAAATCGGCCTGTTACTCCTCATTTCAACGCTACCTCATATGTGTCAATTGGAATATTAGATGGCGAGTTATCGCAGATTTAGTAAAATCACTAAATCGAGGCTACTAAACTGACACTTTGCCGTAGCAGAGCTAACGAAAATCATCTCACACTTTGAGCATTGATACTTAGACTGGAGCTTATCAATGTTCTTGATGTACAATGCATGGCTCTCATGGGAAAGGATATCCATAGATACCCCCTCTCTCTCCGAGCGACGGGTACACTCAGCTTTACATCCATAGAGTAGACGCTAATAGCTAACAACGAGCTGTAGGAGATCAATCGGTTTGAAGCCACGGAGCAGGCTAAGCGTAAAGCTGATACCCTTATGAGCAGTATCTCTTAAAAACTTCCTTAACATGAGCCTGGATCCGACGAGGATCATTATTAGCATGCTGATTCAAGTTCCACGCGATACAGGGAAACACACACTTGTTTGTTGGTCTTGGGGAAGTTGATTACGTACTTGTTGTCGCGTATAATCTTAGGGATAACACCTTCACTATCACCAAGTGCATGCCCACGGAAGTATATGTAAATCTTAAACCCAGTAATCGCCTTCAGCTTATAGCCCGATTTGGGATAGTTAAGCGTATTAGCCAGCTCCATTGACCTTATCTTTGAGATAATTTTCTTAAGGATGTCAGATCGCCTGTTGAGGGTCTCAAATACGTAAGTGGTAGCCAGATTCGGGTGCCAGTACTGGGTAAAATTGCCATCCGTTAGACTTATGAGATCGTACCCAAGAGCAATGTTTACCTTGAAGGCGTTAGTCTGGGTAGCAAGCACGTTCTCGAGCTTGTCATAGAACTCAGCAGTCTGGATACCTTCATACAGATGGGACTCCATGTGCTTGCCGTTGTAAAAACGATACTTGGGATCCTTGTTATAGTCCGGGGAAATGTGCTTCTTCTAGGTCTCGACGGAGATCTTGTACTGCCTCGCAAATAGCTTCTGAGGGAAACGTTGCTAACATAAGCCTCTTACATGTACCAGTTCTACCACGCACCTTAACGCGGTAAGGTACTACCCCAGCAAATGGCATCAATATTTAATACCTTCGAGCTCACATTGCCTGTATACTCTTGTCTCTACCATTCCTGTGGAAATGACTTTATAATTTTTGGATCTTGTATCAGGATCGACTTTATATCTAACCCCTATACAACAAATTTCAAAATTAATTAATTAAAATACTTTGTGTACGATCTGTCGAGCGTTTGCAAAACCAGCGATAATATTTTGAATCGTGAGACTTGATCCAATTGAACGTCTTATCAATGTACTTGATTTTGATTCCAATAACCGTTCTTGGGAGTAAATTAAGTGCCAAATCCTGCCTGGAGGCCTCAGATACGATATCACACTTAAATAGGAGGTGGGTATAGGAGTCATCCACTCCCACTAACGACTCTGGCTTTCGATTTCTGTTCTTGCCAAATTCTAGCTTCGTCTCGCTTAAAGAAGTAAGACCGCGGTCTCGACAATCCTTACAATATTTGTAGAAACCCCTGTACCGGCGTTGGCAGCCGAGGCACACCTTATAGTGCCCACCAAAAAGCTTAAGACACTCTGAACCAACGAAGTGATGATTCTCATCCTCGTCAATGATAAGGAAGTGTCGCTTGAAAGGGGTGTTTTAATAACACCGCGGGTTAGCATTAGGTCGATAGCCAGGGCACGGAAAACTTGCGTTTTACCCAAAGCCATCCATTTACCCTTGTCCTTTGCCGCATCACCCAGACGGGCTAAGGTCGCCGAGGGCATCCTTCAAAATCGTCAGCGTGGTGGCGTCAATCAGTGTCTGTCTATATGTGGCTTGACTTTCTATGTGGTCAAAAAAAAATACTTTGAAGTAATTAATTAGCCAAGTTCAATTTCTGTCTTAAGTTCGGCTTCGTTGCTGTTAAATTCGTGTTTCGGTTTTCGCTTGCGTGTACGAATTTGGTCCCTATTTTTGTCGTCATACCATTTTTGATAGGTTAGACGAGCTTCGCGTGAGCGCTGGTAGTAGCGCTTCTGCGCTGCTTTGATGCGCTCTTTG
>NW_003303696.1:114539-144391 GCF_000142945.1 Phytophthora infestans T30-4 | reverse complement strand
TATTTGTCAGGATTATTGTGGGAATGTCCATCCGTTTTATATCCAAAAGACGTATTTACCCGACCAATATCTCGCTAACAAAGAGCGCATCAAAGCAGCGCAGAACTACTACAAGCGCACACGCGAAGCTCGTCTAACCTATCAAAAGGGTATGACGATAAGAATAGGGAACAAATTCGTACACGCAAGCGGAAGCCGAAAGACGAACTTAACAGCAACGAAGCTGAACTTAACACAGAAACCGAAGTTAGCTAAAAAAAAATTTTACCACATAGAAAGTCAAGCCACGTATCTGATTGACGCCACCATGCTTACAATTTTGAAAGATGCCCTTTTCACTTTTAGACACTGATTGACGCCACCACGCTTACGATTTTGAAGGATGCCCTTTTCACTTTTAGACACTGATGACGCCACCACGCTTACGATTTTGAAGGATGCCCTTCTCTCTCATTCGAGAATCTGCCGCCTCAAGGAAAGATGGTGAAACTCTTGTGTGCTGTGGTGGGTGTGGCGGAAAGCGTGTTGTCGGTGCGAGTGGACAAGAGCGACTCGGTGGCTGACTTGAAGAAGGCGGTCAAGGCGGAGAAGAAGAACGACTTAAGGAACGTTGATGCATACAAGCTGAAGCTCTTCCTGGCAAAGACAGCGGACAACAAGTGGCTCCCTTCTCGCTTGAACGACGCAACGAAGCTGAAGAAGGGCGAAAAGACTGCTCTCATCGAAGCGCTCACGAATGAAGACAAAGAGTTACAGGGAGAAGATTCGTTGGAGGACGTGCTGATCGAAATGGATCCTCCATCAACTTCCCAAATCCACGTGCTGGTGGTGGTTCCACGGTCTACGGGAGACGATTACGCATTGAGCCCAAATGACTTGTGCACCCTGGATCCTGATGTTCAATTGAATATGTGGAAGTCAGTTGTGAGAGTTTCCTCGGAAGATGTGTGCTCAGGAACGGCGCTGGTTGTGGATCAAACGCCGACGCACTTGTATCTTATGACGAGCTTGCACCTGTGGACAGACGCCACCTTCGCTGATCACTTGAGTGCTGACTTCAAGATTCAAATCAAACAGTACTTGAGACTTCACCCCTCAATGAAAACAAGTGGAAGGAAACGGAAAGATGCTGATGTGAAGGACGCCGATGTTGCAACGCAACCACGTCGTAAATCTACACGGACGGCAGCGATGAAAACACTAGCTTTATCCGATAAGCCTCAAGTTGTGGTGGAGCAGCTCCTTCCCACTACGACGAAGCCGGAAGAAGTCACTCGATTCAGCCTTGACAAGGACACATGCTGGCGTTGTTCGGCGGTGTTCGACTTCGCAATCTTCGAAGTTGCTGTGCCACTAGATAACAAGCTCATCCGATGTAATACGTCCCTTACGGTGTATGACACGATGAGTGTTGACGTGTTCGGATTCCCTGGCGCTCTTCAAGACCAAGATTTTGGTCACGCTTACGCCATCATTCCAGCTAGAATTACCGCTTGGTGTGAAAACCGAATGACTCTCTCATCTTTGTCAGCTCCTGGTCTATCTGGAAGCGCGATTGTGTGCACCAAAAGGGGAGTACCAGTGGGATATATTGGTGGTGGACTCGATGGCTCAGCAAAGAACGAGCAGTATCAATCCTATGGCTTCACATTTCAAGGGATAATCCACCAATTACCGTCTTCGTTGACGCCTGATACCGAAGGTGAAATAAAAATTGAGATATAGTCTGTATTGCGTAGTGGAAGTAAAGCCACGTGAATTTTTCTGCAATGGTGGTCGTGGATGAAAGAAATAAACTTACTTTTGACACTTTATTAATTTATTTTTAATCCTGTTGAATCTAAAGGTATAGCCAAAAAAAGACGTATTTACCGACCAATATCTCGCTAACAAAGAGCGCATCAAAGCAGCGCAGAACTACTACGTCTAACCTATCAAAAAAGGTACGACGATAAAAATAGGGACCAAATTCGTACGCGCAAGAAGACGAACTTAACAGCAACGAAGCCGAACTTAAGACATAAACCGAAACTTGGCTAATTAATTACCGTACTTCGAAGTATTTTTTTTACCACATAGAAAGTCAAGCCACATATAGACAGACAATGACTGACGCCACCACGCTTACGATTTGGAAGGATGCCCTCGGCGACCTTGGCCAGTATCACTCGTCTGGGTGGTTCTGGCATGCAGCAAAGGACAAGGAAGAATGGGTGGCTTTAGGTAAAACGCAAGTTTATCCGTGCCCTGGCTATCGACCTAATGTTAACCCGCGGTGTTATTAAAACACCCCTTCCAAGCGACACTTCCTTATCATTGACAAGGATGAGAGCCATCATTTCGTTGGCTCAGAGTGTGTTAAGATTTTTGGTGGGCTCTTAGGGGGTGCCTCGGCTGCCCATGCCGGTACATGGGTAGCTACAAATACTGTAAGGATTGTCGAGACGGCGGTCTGACATCTTTTAGCGAGACGAACCTAGGATTTGGCAAGTACAGAAATCGAAGGCCAGAGTCGTTATTGGGAGTGGATGACTCCTTTATTCACTTCCTATTTAAGTGTGATATCGTATCTGAGGCTTCCAGGCAGGATTTGGCATGTAATTTACTCCCAAGAGCGGTTATTGGAGGCAAAGGGATAATATATTTAACCCCTTGAGCCCGAGGTAGTACCGTACCCCCTTGCTGCCTAAACCCTAGGCGCTCTAGCGCGTATCTGCGGGTAAGGGTTAGAATGCAGAACAATATAAAGTTTGGTAACGTGTATTTGTGATAGACCCATGCTAATCCTAAACATCGTGAAAGACATCTTTCACTATGGTGTATGGTCCAAACTGACGCCTGAAAGTATACATGTTTGCACTAATACTGTATGATGAGCAGCAAAGTGAGTACATAATTGTGACAGGTCGTTCAATTGCAGAGCAGAGACGTGTCCGGAAAGTGCATAACAACGCCATCACAAAACATGTGCAGCGGGCCAGAATTCTGTGATATTAGTAATACAAAAATCAAAAGAAAACGACAGACGCAATTGATTTTCCATCCGTCGCCGCAGCGTTGGTTGAGCGACGGGCGCGCTTCTGCTGGCGGGAGTTGCTTACAACTAGCCGAGCGCCGCCGCTACGCGGCGGTAGTTTTTGTTAAATCACCCTTTTTTTTCCGCCTCCGCTTCGCTCCGGCTGGGTGGGGAGTAGGGGTGGGACAAACAATGATTTCTAAATCGAAAATAGCAGCGAGACTTAATAATTCGCTCCCAATCCGGTGCCTCATGTTTTACTTTTTAAATTAATTTTTTAATGATGTAACGAAGTAAAATGTAAAAAAAAGTGCTTACATGTCAAAAAAATTTCGGGAAACGATATTGCTTGTGTAGACTCCATCTTCCTCCTCCTGTTCCGGATATTCAATGAGGGCTCGAAAATTCGAGCGTGATGTAACCCTTGATAGGGCGACGTACAGCTGGCCATGTGAGAAACACGGTGTAGCAAGATATAGCCCTAGATTCATAAGGGTTTGACCTTGGGCCTTGTTGATAGTCATTGCAAACGCTGGCTGTACAGGGAACTGCTTTCGACGTAGGCGAAACGGAAACTCTCGAGTATCATCGTCGCTGACAAAAATAATCCGCGGAATTAGAACATGCTGACCCCGCCGCTCCCCCGTCATGATTGTTGCGTGAATGACGTGTGGCTTTAGGTCAACGATCCTCAGGCGCGTACCGTTACAAAGCCCCAAATCCGGGTTCAGATTTCTCATCATCATGACGGGAATGCCTTTCTTGAGTATGAGCCTGTGGGGCGGGATTCCGTTAATGTTGACGGAATGACGAAACTCTTGTTCGAAGACACTTCCGTCATCGTCTTCGACGGAGTCAGCAGATAGGTATTCATGCGCGGTCGTTTGAAGTCGACCCGAAACCGCCTCGTTGATGCGGTGGACCAATGCGTTAGTTGTCGTCAAGATTGTACGGTTGGCGAAGTACTCGTCTGTAGCGACATCAGGATCGTTCACATCAGCATACATGAAATCAATCATTCTGGCCATTCCTTTTGGAATTGTACCAGGCGCAATGTCAGCATCTTCATCTGGCTCCTCCGGAGGGTTATCCAGTCGCATATCACGGGGTAGTTTCAAGAACTCTCCGGTCGATTTCGTGTCTCCCTTCTCCGACCCTTAGCAAGAACTCTGAAAATTGAGCAATATCGTCAGCGCTTGTCAGGTTATCCGCTGTTTGGACGCGCATGTTCTCCCAAAGCCGCACTTGTTGGAAATAAGGCCAAAGCTCGGATGACTTGAGACAGGCATCAATTGTTTCCGCAGGCGTGCCTCTCTTTACAACCGGAAGAATTTGCCGGAAATCTTCAGAAAGAACAAACACCTTACCCCCAAAAGGCTCGCGGGGGTTGCTCAGGATGTCTCGTAGCGTCCGATCCACGGCTTCAAATGCATGCCGTTGGGTCATCGGTGCTTCATCCCAGATAACCAAGCTCGCCTTCTCGATCAGTTTTCGCAAATGTGATCGTTTGGAAATAGAGCTAGTCGAGTCCTTGTCTAACTTCAGTGGTATCTTGAAGGTGGAATGTGCTGTTCTCCCGCCCATAAGAAGTAGTGACGCGATCCCGCTGGACGCAACTGCTAGAGCAATCTTGCCGTCGAGCCGCACCCTTGTCAGTATGTGTCGAAGTAAGGTAGATTTTCCTGTTCCCCCAGGTCCGTCAATGAAGAACAGCTTTTTGCCAACCGCCGGATCGCCTACTGCGGCAGTGATTTGGCCATAGATTGCTTGTTGCCCAGCATTGAGTCGACTTCCAGCGCGCACAATTTCCTCCAACGTAGCCCGGTCGTATCCTGTTAACTCGCGGCGAATGAGTGAGTTTTCCTGAAGAGACTGGAGTACTAATCTTGGATGATCGCTGAGTTGAGGTAGATCAAAATCTGGAACGGAGTACCCGCTAACTCGCAAAAGGTCGTTAATACTTTTCAGTGTCTCGAACATAACAACGGAACCCCGAACTGGATCGAGCAGGTTGCGGTATCTGTGTAGAAAGTCCTCAGACAAATCCTTGTAGAACGTATTCCACAAACCGCGAACATCGGTAGGCATTGAGTACACCAAAAGCGTAGCAAACAACTGGCGAAGCTGGTAGGGCATTTGATATGCGGCAGCCTCGGTCATACACGCAACCCACTCTTCGTCGTTTTGAAGGTAGCCGGCATGCAGGGCAGCCGTCTCATAGTTCGGGTGAACAACGCCACCTACCGTCCTTAAATCTTCGAATGAAGTTGGACCTCTGCGATGACACAGCATCACGCGAAGAAAAAACCGCTCAGCATCCCGTATCGACACGTGAATCAGTCTTCCGAGCGATGCTTGAAATTTGGTTCGACGGGTCCATTGCTTATCCTTCCAACTGAATTTTTTCGGTACCTCCTGGTAAAGCATTGTTTTTGCGATTTGATTTTCCGGGGCCTCGCTGGCACACAAATCGAAGAAGCAAGTAAGCATCGTGTGCTCGCCATTCGCGAGAACGGTCTCAGGTCGGTCGCTAGTCCGAAAGGCAATCATCTGCCTCTGTTCCAGATGCACTGTCAGCTGCTCGACGGAATGACTCTTTCCTTGAACGGTAAAGTCAAGAAGCCGCATGCAGGCTTCAACAGGAGATATGTACCGTGCATTGAGATACCGCAACACCTCATTTGGCTCGTCGCGTGGTCTGCCCCTCTGCTCACCATCCCCCCTCACGGCTTCAACCGTGAGTACTGCCTTATCGGAACCCTTGTACACATATTTGTATAGATACTTCACAGCCGTGATAGCCGTACAAATCTCCACGTTGATATGACAGTTGTACTTCTGAGAGAAGTACGGATTGTAAGGTACAACCCATTGGTTTGCCGTCGCGTTGTCGTACTCTCGACCTCGAAATTTTAACACACCCTCCGACCGACGGCGACGCCTGTAGACCGGATACCCATCAACATTTGCTCGTGTAATCTCCGCCAAAGGTTTTGGAAATCCTTTGGAGCACTTGCCGTCCTTCATACAGGCGCACTGGGGATTTATGTGTCCACATGGACCATGCATCATGCACGTCATCACTGTCTTATAAAGATCTGGGTTGCTGACTTCGTCGGGAATCTCTGCAGAGACCATTTTGTCGATGATATCTCGTGTCCGTGGTTTGTCGTCGTCCGCCAAAATGATCAAGATATGCGCGTGAGGGAGGCCTCGCTTTTGGAATTCAACAACGTAAATGCGAGCTTGGACGCGACCAAGTACTCCCTCGTCCAAATCCTTCAACAGGGCGCGGAGTTTTAGCTGCCAAACCCGGGCTACTAAATCAGGACGGTCCTGTGCGGTATAGCCGCCAGGAATACCGCTGCCAATTTCCTCCCATTCCGGATTGCACGTCATCGTTAAAAATATATCCGGTTTTCCGTATTCGCGAACAATCGCCATTGAGTCCTGATAAGACTTGTACATCTGCCTGGGCCCACCAGTGAATGTCGCTGGGAGAATGATTTTCTTGCCAACGCGCTCTAAGAAATGCTGTTCTGTAGTGCGAGTAGACCTTGGGGGTTGTAAACGGCGAGTTTCTCGATTGTACTCGGATATTATACCCTCGCCCTCACCTAAAACCAAGGTAGTCTCATCCAGATATGCGTCTGCTACGCCGGTGTAAAGCTCTGCCCGTAGGGTCTGTTGGTTATTGGAACCCCACCGCAAAAATTCCTGCTCCACTTTCGCTCGTTGGTCGACACACCACTGCTGGAAGAGCCGACCACCGTGGTGTAAAGCGGCCCCATCGTCATCTTTCGGAAATAGTCGATACGCAACAAACTCTCGCAGAGACATCTTTGCTTTATCTCGATACTTTTGTCCGTTGGCGTAGGTATCAGTAAATGCCCAACCGTGCTCTCCCATCGGGAATAGCAAGGGATACTGTAGCGGATCATACATTGGGTTGGTCTCGAAAATACGCAAGAGTCCGTGCGGCTTGGTGTACAGCTGTAGATCCCGATACTTGTTAAAGTTTCCATCCTCGACCATTACGGCACCAACCTCGCTCACAGTAGGTAGATTGGTAGTCCCCGGTCTGCGCTTGTCAGCATGTAGATGGTACACAACGTTGATGTAGTCGTTTCCCTCTGCCATATCTCTTCGGATTTTCTCTCCGTGGTTGAGGTATTGCTTGGCAAATGGGTTGTACGTGGCCATCATTAGCTCTAGAGTCGTCAGCTTCTCATGGTCGAGCTCCGCGAAAATACCCTTTCGTCGCAACGTTCTTTGCCTTAAATCATCATCTACGATGTAGATCTGCGCAAACTTAGCAGGAAAGAACTGACCGGATCTGTGGTCTATGCGAGGTAACAGAGAACCCAAGTAATGGCCCATAGCCCCTTGGACTCTGTAGGTGTACACCCCTCGCTGTCCTTGCACCGAGGCATCTTCTCTAACGCCTTGAACCCCACGGCAATCACTGCGAGTAACCCCGATAGAGGTAAAAGCAAAAACTTGATTGTACGCCCGAATATACTTCCTGAATTCGCGATCCCCATAGTACTGTAGAAGCACAGGAGGCACTCGCTTCAAAGCCCGTAGTCGTACTCTGCCTGCGAGGCAACACGACATTTGAGATTCACCTGGCCATGTCCAGGCTCCACACCAACCACACGGATAGATCCCAGGAAGCCGATGTCGGCCATCTGAAACGTTCTTCCCTGAGACCCGAGATTTATCGAATACGTCGTGGTTACAAAGTGCATGCCCCCTGCGCACACATTTCCGTCGTATTCGTGCCGCCTCCTTCGCCGCCTCTTGCACTTCAATGGCTTGAGCCGAACGGGTATCAGCGTGACGTTGACGATCGATTTCACGGAGATGACCTGCTTCGTCTTGCGTAATGTGCTCGCAGATTTCCCGACGGAGTTCTGAATTATGTTCCCTTGCCGCTGCTCGAGCTTCATCTGAAAGGCTGGCACGATGCGTGCGCTGCCGCTCGGTATTTGTAACTCTCTGTACAGCGACCGGAGCAAGTGAGCCAGTCTCTCCCTCAGCTTCGTGCGTACGCAGATCCGCCAAGGCCTTGTTGAGTCGAAGTCGCTGTTGGTTTAGTCTCGCCAAACGCCGGCGCTTAGACTCCGAATCTTCCACACCGTTTGGCGCCATATTTACATGCTCATTTACGCGCATAGATTCCTCAATCTCAGCCCTTGTTCGACGTCGCCTGACCCGTCCGGTACCACCTGCTGGTTGGGGGATGTGTAGAAATTCAGACGGCCCCACATCTACGGTGGTATTTGCAGCATTGTTGTGCAGCTGAAGTGGCTCGATTGTTAGACGGCCAATTTCAGTATCGAACGGATCAGGAGTCTCGGGGAGGAGAGCTTCCCGGTTCACGTTAATGATGTTTAGCCGTTCCCTTCGATGTGCAGCAGCAACGTCGACGCGACGCTCAGCCCGAGAGCGGTTCTGCAAGCGGTGACGCCTGACAGGGCTCTCCTCCGAATGTAGGGGCGAAGCGTACCGGCGACCCAGCACAGCTCGCTCAGCTTGAGTAACAGATACGTCCGTAGCCGAGTCAGCGGCAGCTTGAAGCGCACGGGCGACTTGGCGGCGATTTAGCCGACTCCGCGCTTGCCTCCTATTGGCGACTCTGCGTACGCGGACCGGACGATCCTCTACGGCCGTCGGCGTAGCGTACCTCGCTTCCAAAGCTCTCCATTCCTCTTGGCTGACCATGGGGTCGAAGGCAAAATTAGAACTGGGAGTCGACACTGAGAACTCACATGACCATTGCAGCCCCCTAACGTTAAACGTGACACACCGGCGTATGCGCAAGTGTTTCGATAGCTTGAAGAATTCGGCCGCTAAGAAAGGAACCCGCTCGATCCTTTAATAAAATAATGAAGATAAATAAATAAGTAACTAATTAATAAAGTAGACAGTAAGATGAGAGCAAAGCTAATTTATTCCATTTAAGAGGAAAAGGGCAGAGATTTATTTCATTTAAGAGGAAAAGGGCAAAGATTAGACCGAATTATTCGGTATCAGAAGTTAAATCTATGACACACTCGTCAACGTTTCTTTTGGGTTCGGCATAATCTTCGATGAACCATGGTTCAGGCTCATCGTCGTCGTCGGTATCGCTGTCTTCGTAGTCCTCACTGTCCGAATCGAACAGCTCGAGAGCGTTAACTCTAGAGTAAAGATACGCAATCGTATGTCGAGCGCGGTGCAGCGTAGCGCGAAGGTCTGCAATTTCTTCGTGATAGCTGTACCGAGGACGTTGGACCGGACGTACGTCGAGGTAGCTGTTGCAGTCGAAATCACGTGTGCGGCGAAGAACCATAAAGGTAATTGAATAATGAGAGTTTGAAATTATTAAATTGAGGTCCGACCTTTAATAAAACCTATATGTGTAAGTGCCTGATCTTACGTTGACACACGATATGGTGGTCCGTTTGTAATCTCCAGCTGTTGCGTACGTAAAAATGCAAAGCGACGATAATGCTCTCTGTCGGTAATCGTGCTGGTGGTCGTCCAAGAAACGGCGGATAGACTCGCACTGCTGTCTATTCGAAATGCATTTAACATGTACTCCCAATAATGTGTTTGTGCGGCTAATAAATTGTGGGCTCGCAAAAAAAAAATTGTGGTGCTGCTGAGAAAAATCTAGTGGCGAATAAACGAATTCAGATTTATAAAAACCGGCTGTTTCATGGTTGAGCAATCGTCATTAAATCCAGTTTATTTACCAATCATGTATGTTATTTTCATTAATTTTGTCCAATGATTTGTCCGGAAAAGCGTGACAGGCACGACAATTTAGTGTGACGGACAGACAGGTTGCTGCAGTAGATGTTTAAGATAGACGCGTTACTGGAATCCTCATCGCTGGCACTGCCTAGGGCCGGATGTTGCGCAGGAGCCCGTGCACGAATCGTCCGTTTGACCCCGCGCTGCGGAGCAGGTGCCAGGGCCCCATTGCGCCACGACTTGTGCCAGATGTCGAAGCAGGAGAGCAGCTCGCCCTCCAGGGTGTGGCGTTTCTTCTCGCACAAAAAGACTCGCCAGGCCATAGGTTTCTTGGACGCCGTTTGTAGCTTGCACGAGCTACAGTAAGTCGACGAATCACCGCCACGACCGGTCCCAGTGCCTTTTAGCAATGAGCAAACTTTGCAGTCCCTTGTCCGTCGCTTCCGCCCTTGGTTGTTGTTGCCTGGCCTCCACTCGTCGTTAAGTTGCGGCTTGTGGCTCCCACGGTGGATTCTAACAGCATTAGTATCCTTTGAAGGCGTTGCTTGAGAGGTCTCGTCGGCAATAAGTCCTTCCCAGTCTTCATCTCTAAGCTGGCAAAGCTCGAGGTGAAGTTGTTTCAAAAACTTGACATGGCTAGTTTTGGGGAGATTGGAAGCTTCTCGAGCAGCATTGAAGACAATGTAGGAGTTGATAAATCGCTAAATCAACGAGGCCTAGGAACAGACCATTGTAGTACCTCTTGTATTTGATGCATAGTTGCAACGAGTATCTGTACCATGTACCATACACGATTAGCAATTCTGAACTTGCACATACAACATAACAGACTTACCGTTGTAGACGTAGCTGATCATGGACATCGACGCCACCCATGTACGACTGATAGTCCTTCATAGTGCGCGAGCAGACCACTTCGAGCTGCTCTCCTGTCAGCTTGTCCCGACGTACAATACGATCTGGCCGCACACTCCCGCCCGTACTCAGCATGTTAACGGCCCGTGTGTCCCACCAACGCAGCACACGCATCACTGGTACCGTCAAGGACTCAGCCACGATGATCGTGCCTCGCTCAATGTTTGCTGGTCTGTTCTTTTAAATCGTTGGTGATTTCTTCTTGCCTCCAGCCTGCTTCTTTAGGATCAGCTTTGTACTCAGTCCTTGGCGGTCCGTCCTAACCAAACCAATAGAGTAGAATCCCATGGTCGGGAGCTGCATTGATAGCGGCACAGAAAAATAAAACCGGTCCATGCCAACGAGTCGCATTTCTCCATTGGTTGGTGCAGAGGCCCAAACACTTGCTTCAGGTTGCGCACGACGGCAGCAGTGCCAGACGTTTGGTCAGCGGAACTTCCCTGGCCCGATCTCTCTTTTTTTCATAATATACTTCAAAGCTGTATCATACAAGATGATAGAACACAAGCTAGTATCATACACGATAACAATACTTAGGAACCAAAAAAAAAGCAGGCGTGCCCGGAGACACGCCTGCTACTCACCGTATACAATATGCTGAATTGGAGCAGCATGAACAGCTTCGTGCCCCACTTCTGGGGCTTGGCCTTAATGTACACGCGCATCCTATTGAGCGTGGAGCGGGACGGCAACATCGCTTCGTCAAGCGCCATGATGGCCGGCGGCGTATATCCAGAAGCAAACCGATCTTGAAGTGCGTCTGCGACAGGCCTTAGCTTCCACGCGCGATCTGTCGCCGCTCTTGGGTCTCTATTACTGCTGAAATGCAGATTCCGGGATATATGCATGAATCTGTCGCGCGTCATAAAGCGCCCAAAGCATCCGCGAGGAATGGCGCCTTCCTCTCTCGTTTTCCAATGGTTTGCTAGCTTTTTCTTGTTTGGAACTACGAATCGGGCCAGCAATAGATCAATGAAAACGCACAGCTCTCGCGCCTCGATAATTGGTACCCTTCGGACTTCTTCACGGATTTCTTCTACGGACTTGACTTTGAACTGTGGATGCTTCAATTCCCGAGCGAGTTGCTTTGCATGTGCTCCTTTGTCACGGTCTTCGGTTAGAGGAAGGACTCGCTATTCTGGACGACTGCCTACGGCAATTTAGCGAGCGGCGTAAGAAGAGTGTCAGGTCCGATCAGTCTCGTTCCCCGTCGCCGGCTACCTCGTCCCTAGTCTAAAACGGAACGAAGGAGTCCAGACAGTGGTACGCTGACTCCGTTTACGAACGACAACTAGAGGTACTGGTGTTGGTAGGAGGTACTTTGGCTAGGTAGAGAGCTGGTGAGAGAGCTCTCAGTCGTGAATTTCCTTCTTTTACGAGAAGTGCTCAAGAAAAACAAATAAGAAACAAGTATATTTTACTCATCTAATACGTCTAAGTTCCTACGTCGGCTTTGACAAGATACACGACCCCGACAAGAGAAGGAGACCGCGACACCTTGTACACGTTCATCAAGACTAGCTTCGAAGTAATCGTTGGATTCAGCAGCAATATCCTCCCACAACTGCGGTTGTAGGAAGTAGAAGAAAGCTCCGGAAGGGGTTGAAGCTGCGGCCAAGGCCCGTGGGGTAGGTCCGGACGCACCATTGTATAGTTGTGGGTAGTCCTGCCGCAATGCTTCAGGCGAACGCGACTCGTAAGGCTCTTGTAGATACGTATAGGGTGTATGCGTCGTCAAATCCGACCAGCCATTAACGCCGAGCTCCTTCAAATACGCATCTGGTACTACCCCGATGCAATGCCATCCACACCACCGAGTGCTGAGAGTAATTCGTCGTCAAATTGCATTTCAGGTGATGCAGGCTCTTGTGCGACGTCATCATCAATGGCATCGACAAACTGATCGTCTTCGTCTCCATCATCGTTCTCATCTGACTCAGATGTTACAAATATGCTGTGGTCATCGTCGTTTACAATCTGATTCACATCTTCACATTCAGCATATAGCAACGATACAAGCTAGTATTCCTGTATATCATGTACATACAAGCTACCAGACAGACCATTACGCCGCGTGTCTTCCTTCGGTTCTTCTTCCACCCCAGCTTTCCCCGGTTGACCCACACTGCTTGTAGACTGATTAAATTCTTTGTCTTCCTCAACTTGGTCACCAGGTGGGTTGTCGGCTTCGGAATGATCCGACGCATTGCTGCTCAATTTGGCTTCTTCAAAGTCTGGATCCAAGTTTCTTTGACTAATCGGAGAGTCTTCAATACAATAAGACGCCACATACAAAATTAGTTCAGTCCAAACGTGTATCATACCAGAAATTACCTCCTGGGCTTCCGATGGGATGTTCTTTATTGCCGCTGGGAGAAAGAGCTGGGGCCTTGGGTGAATCAGCTTGTAGTGTGCTCTTTGGTGGACGTGAAGCAAGATCCAGTGATGTACCGGAAGGCGATGGTGGGGACTTTCGGCACATAGACGAACTGGGGTGGTATCGAGGAGTTGCCGTTGAGCCGGTGCGGGTGAATGTAACGGGGGACTGCCATCGGATGAAGAAGGATTCGAATCTAACTTTCAACATACACGATTAGCAAAATGTAAACGTGTATCATACAGCCCACAGTACACGTACGCTTCGCTGTCACAGGTTTGCCAGCTTTCGCAGCCCTTCGACGTCCGGCAGCATTCGCAGATCCATCACGTTTTGCCTGCTTCTGTGCTCGAAGAGCCGCTGCTCACTTAGCACAGTCAGTACAGATCAAAGACATCCAGCAGAATATTTAGAGCAACTTAGGTCGATCTTGTCCAGGTACTTCATCAGGGCCTCCTCGCCAATAAACACGCCCTCTGTTTCGACATCATTGATCGTCTTTCCAGGCTTTAGGTAGATAAAGTCAACGGAAAGGCGGGCTTCTTTGAGGTCCTGCCATCCTTTTTTCATTTCACGCCATCGCGCCCGAAATGCCATTTTGGGGATGTGGGGTTCTTCGCTCGAGAGGGGAAATCCAAAAGTGAGCCGCAAATTTGTGCGGTGGGAGACGTCCACCTATAATCAATCATATGTAATTTGATGGTTTGATCTGCACGCACTTTCTATCTGTATCTTCTTTGTTGGTGTGTAGTATCTGTCGGGAAAGCATGGAATCGTCACCTACCCCTATTTAAGCTGGAGTTTGTAAAGACCTTTACAAATAATAAATGTAATATTTCTTGTATGGTCCACGTTAAGAAACTGGCCTTATCTTGTAAGGTCCAGGCTCTCGGGTTTTAAGGGGTTAATTGGATCAAGTCTCGCGATTCAAAATATTAGCGCTGGTTCCAAACGCTCGACAGATCGTACACAAAGTATTTAAATGAAATATTTTTGAAATTTTTGTATAGGGGTAAGATATAAAGTCGGTCCGGATACAAGATCCAATAATTACAAAGTCATTTTCACAGGAATAATATAGACAAGAGTATATAGGCAATATGTATGCATACGAGCTCGAAGGTCTAAAGAGATTGAAAATTGATGCCATTCGCTGGGGCAGTACCTACCGAGTTAAGGTGCGTGGTAGAGCTGGTACATGTAAGATGGCTTATGTTAGCAACGTTTCCCGTCCGACCAATCAGAAGCTATTTGCGAGGCAGTACAAGATCTCCGTCGAGACCTAGAAGAAGCACATTTCCCCGGACTATAACAAGGATCCCAAGTATTGTTTTTACAACGGCAAGCACATGGAGTCCCACCTGTATGAAGGTATCCAGACTGCTGAGTTCTATGACAAGCTCGAGAACGTGCTTGCTACCCAGACTAACGCCTTCAAGGTAAACATTGCTCTTGGGTACGATCTCATAAGTCTAACGGATGGCAATTTTACCCAGTACTGGCACCCGAATCTGGCTACCACTTACTTATTTGAGACCCCTGTTGGTATCAACAGGCGATCTGACATCCTTAAGAAAATTATCTCAAAGATAAGGTCAATGGAGCTGGCTAATACGCTAAGCTACCCCAAATCTGGCTAAAAGCTGAAGACGATTACCGGGTTTAAGATTTACATATAATTCCGTGAGAATGCACTTGGTGATAGTGAAGTTGTTATCCCTAAGATTATACATGACAAGCACGTAATCAACTTCCTTAAGACCAACAACGAGTTTGGGTTTCGCTGTATCGCGTGGTTCTTGTATCAGCGTGCTAAAAAAGATCCTCGTCGGATCCAGGCTGATGTTAAGGAAGTATTCAAGCCGCTGAACGGAACAACCCTGTCCATGACCAGGAGCTCCTGGCACTGAAGTATGCCTTTGTGAAGTTTCGGGTTCACCTTCTGGACTCACGACCCTTCGTGATCTACACAGATGTGGTGTAGTGATTTCTCCATAGTTGCGGATAATCGCCCGTTGACAAAGACGTGACAATGCCCAAGATGTTCAAGCGACGAGCCCTCGGTCATGTGATGGACAGTGACTCCAAGGTGCAAGAGACTCGACGGCGTCAGTACCGGATATTGGATACGGCCCATATGTCACTGAATCCAGGCTGTCTTTATTATTAATAATGGACTGGCCGGATTCGCATTTAGCGGCCAAGAACTGACCATCTACGGTACGAACCCTCGGAGGCGGTTGGGATGAGTTCGCGGAAGACTCAGCGATCCTTGGAAGACACGTTCACCGTCTCGGACAGGGCGCGGGCCGTCAAAGAAGCTCATGCGACGGTGCAGACGACGCTTGGCGTGCAAGAAGATCCATAACGGATCATTGTTCACTTGATATTTGTATACTTGATTAGGACTTCTTATTAGGAATAGACCCGCAAGGGTAAGCATAAATACAGAACAGAATTTCCACTCAAGCACACAGAGCGACGTCCGGCTTCAAGGTAAGCGTCTGGTCAAGCTTTTTTTAGTGTGTTATGCATGTCGGTGAACTCGAAGCTATGTAGCGAGGGTTCATCCGGCAAGGCCAAGAGACTGTGTATTTTGACCAATTACTATCGGGAGGTTTTTACGTGACGGCTTATTGTTGCCTATTTGCACGACTGGAAGTGCTTTTACTGCATCCCTTTTACTCTTCCAACCGAGAGTTGAACACTCGGTGCCCTCGTAAAAGGCTCACCCGTGCCTGGTACCCTTCCGCTGTTGGGACCACGAGGGTTCATAACACCTATTAGCTTTGCTCGTGCTAGTAGCGTGTTCTTATTTTTGCTGGTTGGCCTATATAAGTAGTTTACAAGGTCCAGTTTGTCCCGGTGCAAGGGCAGAAGTGGGGTCTTCAGGTCCATCCGAACGGTCGTTTGCTATCCTAGCAGACGTATTGTTGTGGGAACGTCCTAGCTACATTTGTAGCTAGCGTTCACGTGGGAATTCCAACACCACAACTGGTGCCGCGACCCAGGAACAGAGTGTGACCATTGTGAACTGTTTGTATGGCATTCCAGTTTACGAGCTACCAAGAGAAGAAGAACAAGAAAAAGAAAACAAGAAATATGGCGGAAGGATACCAGTTACGCCTGCCAAGTCTGGCGGAGCTCGCAACGAGAGTTCAAGTCCGGCTGCACGCTTTACAGTAGCCACCGAGCTTTTGGTTTGTTTTGACGACGAGGCAGACATCGGTCCTGACGCCGACGATAATGATGATTACGAAGACAAGACGCCGGCTTCAGAGCCAGGCGCAGCGACACTGGAGACGGCCACGCTATCATCGGGGCTGAGCGGGGCGACCAGGTCCCTTTCGAGGCACCTCGCCGACGAGCTAGATGACGTTGCGGGACCAGAACCGGTCTATGAAGTCTATGACGATGGGTGGCGAGTGCAAAGCATATAACATTGCTTAAAGCACCTCGCCCACCTATCAACGGTGATAGACCCGCCCTCAAGCGCGTTTTCGACCGCGTACAAGCGCTGATGCAGAATGATGAGTGGATGCTGCTGCTCAATCCCACCCCCAAGAGAAAGGCCGACTGGCCTGCGCTTGGGCAGGAACTTCAATACCTAGTCAACTAGGTGTCGACTAGCCAAGTTTCCTAGGATTCAGTCTCACTACGGTTGTCGCTGGCCTTTGAGAATGCTACGTACCCATCGACGATGTCGCTCCAAGATTGGAGTCATCATGAAGCCAGAGCTGCTCTTCAGAAATGGAAGAAGAAGCTTCGAAAGGCAAGTGGCGCTGTCGGCATCAATGCTGGTAATCTGCCTGTGATTCGACCGATCGTTCAAGATGAAGGTCCGTCCACGATTCCGCAACCGCAGACACCCCAATGACACGACCGTACTCCTCCGACCAAGCGTGGAGCTGAGCGTGGTGCCTTCTACACTACCGAAGCTTCACCGTACTTTTCAGACTCGCACATGGTTACGCCACGTTCGGAGAGCCGTATGCAACGTGAGCATGCTGGTAACGGGGGCTCGTTGGGTCGTCGGGGCGGTGCGCGAGCTCCCAAAGGTGGTGCCGGTCGTCGTCAGGTTGATAGCGATGGTTCGTCAGGTGACGATGGCATTTTGGTGCGTACATTCGACGAGGATGATCCTCAAGTCGAGTTGATGAGTCAGATGAATGCGCTGGCTACGCTGAACGACGTGGACCCCACATCTTGGATTGAAATGACATCGCACATACCATTGGATTGCATCAAGCCGTTCTCGGGCTCTCGCAACAAGAGCGAGAGCTGTATGCAGTGGCTCCGTGGGTTCGTCTACAAAATGACTGGAGCTCACACAGATGCCGGCAAATGGTGCATTCCATTTGATCTTAGTCTCCGGGACGGAGCCATTAACTGGTTCCGTCAACTTCCGAAGAAGACGAAGCGCAAGTGGATGCTGATAAGCGATGCGTTCATCCGCTATTACTGCTCGCAGCTCACGCAGACGGCACTGTCCCGTTACTACTCTGCAAATCGGGAGCGTAACGAACATCTGTGCAAGGCTGAATGGCTACGCTCGGAGCGCCCGTCTACACTTCGAGAAGAGTGGTCGCGACGCGAAAGAACACGTACTGCACTTCTGGCAACGGGCGATGATGACAAGTTGGCGGAGACTCTCTACCATACTCGAGTCACCGACATTCACGAGCTCGAAGAGATCATCGAAGATGTTCTCAAGGGCAAAAAGCGAATGTCTAAGCGCGACAGTAAGTTTTGATACTCCAAGAGTCGTGATGCGCGACGCGTCGATGCGTACGCCCGCAACAATCGGCGTGATGACCGTCGCCACGATGACAACCGAAATAAACCAAGCGTGACGCTCATTGCAGCAACGGTGGATAACCTACTAGCTGCATTGGAGAGTCCTGAAGCTGCTTAGGGGGGGCACCGAGTATTCAAATCAAGATCCGAACGCTTACAACGATGTCCGAGACGAGTATAACGACTTTCAGCCTGAAAATACGGGTGGTGATTTCTCATTGAATGGAAATGACCGATTCCTCGCCGCGGCTAACGAAAATGAAGCGCCGTGCAGCACCTACGCACGCTCCGACAACCGTCAGACGCGTGGAAACACGCCTGATCTCGAGAATGTCTTCAATTAAGATCGCCGAAGTGGTGACCGTGGGTTCAATCAGGACCAACGCGGTCGGCACGACTTCAAACGCCTCAACAGACGCCCACAGTACGGACCATGCGTGGTGTGCGGTGGCATGAGTTACTCCGCCCTCTACTGTAACAAGCGGTGCAAGTTCTGCAAACAACTCCACGATGCTGGACAATGCGAACTTTTCCGCAACTTCCAAGACCTTGCCAAATTCGTGCGCACTAAAGGCACGAAGGAGGAACTCCCGCCAGAGCTCAAGGCCGTCGTTCAAGAACGTCATTCAAACTAGGCAGCCAGCCAACTACAACTGGGTGGGTCCCTATCGGGCTGCCAGAGTTAGCCGAGCCTTTAATGGAAGCAGAGTGTATCTTTGCTCTCATGGGTAAATGGCCTGATTACTACGTAGCAAATGTGAACGCGATGGAAAATGAACCTGGTCAAGCGACAGGCTGCGATGTTCTTAAAGACCTCGGCTATATTATTTCTCTAACGTTTACCCCACACACCAAACGGAGAGCATACGAGACCGACGCAGTGAGAGAGTCGTAAAAGCATGAGTGAGCGTGGGAGACAATATTGGAACTTTGTTCCTATAAGCAACACTTTGGACTCGTGAAGAAATATGGACTTCTTCATGATGGCAAAGATGGAAGAACTAGCAGCACTAAAAGGCAAAGGGGGGTGATTGCTGAGATTCCTGCGAATAAAATGCCAGAGGGATCAGCACCTGTAAGCACGATGTGGGTGTATGACATCAAGTCAGATCACCAAGGGTATGTGATTCGTTTCAAATCCCGCATTGTGGCACTAGGCAACTATCAGAGACCTGATATTGACTTCAAAGAGACATTCGCGCCTGTGGCAAGAATGTCGTCGTTCCGACTGTTGTTAGCGCCAGCAGCACAGCTGTGGTTACTGGTGTATGGCGGTGATATCAATACCGACCATTTGAATGCCTGGCTAGCGACTCAACAGTATTTTAGATCCATCGATGGATATCCATGCTAGATCAATGGATACGTGTACGTCGTGTTAAAGGCATAATATGGCTTGCACCAGTCGGGTCGTGAGTGGAACTCGGAGATGAGCAGTTGGTTCATTAAGCGCGGATACGTACAGTCGCTAACGAAACCGTGTTAGTACTACGTTTTGACGGGGGCACGATAATGTACGTGCTGGTGTACTTCGACGACATACTGGTGGCGACGAACGATGAGCAGAGCAAGAAGGACTTGTTCGACGAACTGAATGAGGCATAACGAGTACCTGGGTGTGATGGTGAAGCAGACGCCTGAGCGAATCACAATTTACCAAGAAAAATATGCGCGTGAAATTTTGAGCAAGTTTGGGTATCAAAATGCCCATGCCGTCGGGAATCCAATGGAGGTGAACCTCCTATCGGCACAAATTAGTGAGGAGGGGACCGTTGACACGAACTTCCCCTACCGTGAGGCTATTGGAATGCTGATGTATCTGCCACGGGCACGAGACCTGATTTGGCCATTGTGGTGGGTCAGCTTAGCCGATTTGTGTCCAAACCTTCGGCGAAACATGCTGGAAGTTTAAAAAGAGTACTGCGGTACGCGGTAGGAATTCGTGACCATGGAATCACGTACACAAGTACTCAAGGAAAAACAAAGGAGGTTATACTTAAAGGATATTGCGACAGTAATTGGGCGAGCGACCCAGATCAGCGGAAGGGCACGACGGGCTTCGTGTTCACGCTGTCTGGGGGAGCTATTGTCATGATGTCGAGGCGGCAGTCGATTATTGCGCTATCGACGGTGGAAGTGGAGTATGTGGCAGCGTGCGAAGCAGCGATGGCAGCTGTAACGGCAGGGAACATCCTACAGGATATTTTACCAAAGCATGAGGACAAGTTGCGAATTGGAATTGACAATCAGGCAGCTCATGTTATGGCGCAAATCCTACCTACAGCAGACGCACACGACACATTGAACTCCGGTGGCACTATGTGCGGGAGCAGGTGCAGAAGAGAATCATCGAACTGCACAAGTTGATGGGTGAGGTGAATCCAGCTGACAAGCTCACTAAGCCGCTTGCCAAAAAACGTCTGAAGGCGATGTTGGAGCTGGCCGGCGTGAAGAACGCTAAGTAGTCGAAGTTGCATTTCAAATGGGGCGTGTAGGAATTCATATTGGAGACCAGGCACAATGGGACATTGACATACAAGATGCAAATCAGTTGGACCAGATTATTGTACGGGAACGGGGTGAGCCCGTGCGTGTTGGTAGGAGTTCTGGAAGAGCAGGACTAGCACTTAAAACAATTTAGTCTTACACCACTTTAACCGCAACATCTCGCGACGATTTTGCGTGTAATTTTGATCTCGCTCGCACGAATGGGACTTCCATTCCTGTCAAGTACTCGCGAGGAATTCATCGTCACACTTCATAACGTAGTCATCAAGATATGCAGGACGTTGCCGCTCGTGAACCTCTCGAAGTCCGGTCCGAGTATTCTTCGCGTCCGTCTTGTCTGCTTCCTGTACAGCACGCACCTCCTCCGAAGGCGTCTCATCGCGGTGTATGCGCTTGCCAGTTTGTCTCAGCCCTACCGGCATAACAGAACTTGCATCGACTACCTTCCTGTCTGTCTCAGTTTCAGGTAGTGCCTCCTCGTCAGTATCGCATTCCCGTTCGGCATCCTTGGTTCACTGGTCCTCAGCAAAGACGCTTGCTATAGTGGTCTCCTCATTACCATCGTGTTCTTCATGTGTATCTTGCTTATGGTCAGCTGTGTCAGATCCGCAGGTCCCGGCTACAGAAACTACTTCGCTACCGCCATGTTCAAACGTCTCCAGTATCAGTAGCAGCATTTTTAGCCAACTTACTCGGTTGTTCGCCATCACCTTGTGCGCTTCCGACAACAGCATCGCCATACTCATCGACCTCAGCCTCGACGGCTTCACCATCGCGTTGAACAGTCTCTTCATCCACAGCATCACTGCCGAGATCACTGGGTTAAGGTTCGCCTTCTAAACCATCACTGCCACCGAACGCACCAGCGACTTCACCGTTGGTATGGTGTACTTGTACACGCAGAGATTGACACACTCCGCGTCCATCTTCTGTCTGCACTTCAGTACGCTCGCCTCTCTCGAGATCAGAGGACGACACGTCCCTCAGCTCGCTCAACTCAGTGTGGCCGTCGTCTTCTCCGCGGGTGAAGTCAAGAGAAGAGAGATCCTCTTCTTCCACTTCAGTTGCGTATCGATCTCGATACACTTCATTTTCCGCAACACATAGGTCAGGCACGAACTTCGCTGTGTGTTCGTCAGGAAAGTACATCTTACATCCGACGACATCTTCAGCGTACCCCAGTACAAAGCCGATTTTGGCATGGCACTCAGTTTTCCGCGTCCAGGAGACGCTGGTACATGCATATAAGCCAGCGCTTCAAACTTCCTGACGTGACGTAATTCTGGCTTGGCACCAAACAACATCTCATAAAGGATTCCGCCTGTTCCCTTGTTGTACACGCAATTTTTCACGTAAACCGCGTTTCGCATTGCTTCCGGCCACAGGCTACTCGGCAGCCCCGAGTGGGCCATCGTAGACCGCGTCATGTCTTCCAATGACTAGTGCGTTCGCTCGCACAGGCTGAGTTGCGAGCTTTCGGCCCGACTTTCACATGCTTAATTCCCTTCGAGCAATATCACGCGTCGATTTCGCTATTGAAGAACTCACAACCTTTGTCTCTCAAGATCTGCAGTACCGTCTACGTCGTCCCGTCGGCATTCCGACCTGCCTGTTGCTCCGCCCATAATACATACTCCTGCATGTACTTGTTCACCACCTTGCTGTCCTTGTTCCTCAGCAGATGCACAGTGACAAACCGTGAATAGCCATCCATTATCACCAAAACAGCCTCGAATTGAGTCGCATTCTACTTGCCCGGAATCAAAAGGTCCGCGTACACTACTTGTTTAGGTCTCCTCAGTCCTCGGTCCAGCTTCTTTCGGTGTGGTATCATCTTCTGCTTTCCAATGTGACAAGCATCACACGTGTCTTGTTGCCGCTGTGTCAACATCATTCCCTGCACTAGCTCTTTGTCAGTCATAGTCTTCAGGTACTGGGGACAATTATGACACAATCTCTCATGCCAGAGTTGCAACGAGCCAGCACCTTGAGCCATGGTGCGGTTGCACAGAGCTGCTTCTTCAGAATTTACTCTTGCCTGTCGGGTTTAACCTGCTACCTAGAATCCCCAAGCTGCTTCATGTGGCGTCGCAACAGCCACAGTTCTTCCTTCTCTCAAGATGTTAAAATTCTTGGTTTCATTGTAGAGCTCCAGGGTAAAACCCTGCTCGAAGGCCAAACCCGGAGAAAACAAGCCATACTCAGCATCAGAAATGTACAACACTCCATCGAGATAGCTCACTACTTGTTCTCCGTTAACCTCTGTCGTAAACGCCACTGTTCTCATTCCTGCGATTCGGGAAGCAATTGTAGGCGTAACCCCTCGGATATGTTACAAATTTTCCGAGTCTGTCGTGCAAGACACGAACTCAGCAAAATTCCCCGTGATGTGCGAGCTGGAGGCCGTATCTAGGTACCACCACCCTCCACTAAGACTCCCAGCCTCTTGATCACTGTCCTCCAGATGTGCCTCGACACTATCTGCCTCAGGATCACTCACTGGGTCTCCATCACTCGCTCTTTCGTCATCACTCACGATTCCTATATCACGTGCATCATCGGTGTGAAGGTCGCGACCGTCAAGATGGCCTCCAGCTACTCGATCTGTGTCTACATGCACGGATCCGTCCACTCCACATGCTCCGCCGTGCTCCCGCTGAATGTCATGAGCCTCGCGAGGCCGCACGACCCCAGTCACAACACCCTCCTCTTGCTCTCGGCTCACTTACATAGGCACAGTGGTTTCCTGTCATTGTGTGCAGTTACTACGTGGCTTGCGCTTCTGCTCAGTGTCATCAGCCTTCTCCTGCACATTCGACTTATTAGGACAATTCAACCGGATGTGATTTTCGCTCCCACAAGAATAGCATTTCCGCACTTTCTTGAGCTCACCAGACTTGTCCTCTTAAGAGCTGCCTTTGCTCTCTACTCCTTTGCCATGTCGTCTTCGTTGACTACCCTTCTTCTCACTGAGTTTGCCTCGGAACTCTTTCTGCCGAGCAGTCGCTGCAAGAATCAATTCTCTAAATTTCATAGGTGAGTATACACTCGGGTCTGCGCCATAGTATATAGAGGACTTCAGATGATCGAACGCAACTTGATCAGGCAAACTCATCAGTAGCATGTCCACCATCGTGGTGTCCGCAACGGTATGGTTCAAGTCGGCCAACGCAGGCTTGAGGTTAAACATCTTGCAAAAATGGAGGTTGGGATCACCTCCAGGAGCGACCTTCATGTTCCAAAGCTCGTTCTTTACGCGACGGATCGTATATGATTTGATCACCTCATTCTGCTTTCCTTCATACAGGCTACAGAGCTCATTCCACATCTCAGATCCGGTCTCCTTGTCAAGTATTTGATGCAGTACGTCTGCCGGTACCGAGATATCAATCAAGCGCATGATCAATAACTGCTTCTTCTCAAATTCCTCTTTGTTCTCTGCACTTGCAGTAGACAGCATCGCCATGGTCAAATCACCGACCGCGATGTTCTTGAGGTCTTGTTCTTTAAAGACGTTCATCAGCGCCCACTTATACGTCTGCCAATCTTTGCTGTTCCAGGTTTTCGGCACACCTTCACTCGAATACTTCAGCGGCTTCGTCAATGGGCTCAAAACCCTTTTGAAACTCCGTTCCTATAAGCAACACTTCGGACTTGTGAAGAAATATGAAGACTGAACTGTTTTAAGTGCTAGTCCTGCTCTTCCAGATTTCCTACCAACACTCACGGGCTTAACCCCGTTCCCGTACATGAATGACCTAGCCCAGCTGGTTATCATCTTGTATGTCAATGTCTTATTGTGCCTGTCTCCAATATGAATTCCAACAGACAGTTACAAAAAAGGACGACCGGCAGCAAGCTCAATGGTAGTGTATGGAGAAGAAATCGTAGCTTCGAAATGGCCGCAGGAGATGGTTGTATACATGCATGAAAACATGATGAATAGTTATCCTTTTGTCGCAGTGTCATATAGCTTATTACAATTATTCGCCCTTTTTGAGTGGGGGGGCGCAAGTTTAAGTCCAATACGACAAACACGAAGTGGCATTCGACCAAATTGTAGCTGTGCATACATGCGTTAGTGAGTTTGAGACCGTCAATTATCCTTTCAAAGAGTGAGCGCAGTGTGAATTATCCATTTCAAGAGTGCTATCCCAGTTCCCTTGCTAAATTATCAGCCACTGACAGGCGCTAGTTTTTCGCAAAAGGAGCTTGGCTAATCAGAATACTTTAGCACACTGGATCTTAGAAAATGTATGCCTGAAGATTAAGCTCTACAAGAAATCTTGTAGAAAAACTGGACGTCGAAACGATATTGTGAGTCGACGTTGCTATTTCATGCAACATTCCTCACACATGGTATTCACAAGCAGATTGTGCGGTGGTGGAGCAGGGGCGGAAGATGCTCGAACGCGAAGCTTCTGTGGTCTTTGCTTTTAATTCCGTGGTTCCGTATACCGGTATACCGGTATGTGTATCGCTGTGGAAGGAAAATCCGATTATAAGTGAGAAGGCTGGACTAGACAATCGACCAATCAATCCACAGCAGAGCGGCATAAGCTAAGCTCGTTGGGTTTCCGGTACGGAATGCGCTCTACGTACATGACACGGGTTTTTTTTCGTCCAATACAAGGCCTTTGATCCATTCAGAGCAAGACTCGAGTTTTGGTCGCCAAAATTTAGCTGGTTCGTGTCAACATGGAGCTAGACTACGTCTTCAATATACAATCAATGATGTGACATCACCGTTGCCTGTGGTATACTCCGAGGGGCTCTTCATCGACAGCCAGTACGGATGAAAGCCGATCGTGTTACTTTTCTAGACTACATACTGTGGCTTTACTTTGTAGGTATACATTCGAACAGAAAATCATAAGTTCAGCCCGTACTCGCGCTTAAGTGGTACCATGGAGAGGGGGGGGGGCACCAGGCCTAGACTATGGCGATTTCCGCTTTAGGACTATGGCGGTTAGCTTTGTGAGACTTTGGTGAAGACCACGCTAGAGCATAAAATGATGGTTGGGGGTGACATATATAAATGCTGTTGCCTGTTAGTGGTATTTTTAATATGGATCCCGTACGCCAGGAGCTGAAGGGTGCGCGCCTTGTTGAAAGCGTGGTCAGGAATCGCCGACGGAATACCAGGAACGCCTAAAGTCAGATCTTCCGTATGCTGCTGCGCGTGCCGTATGCTGTACCTGGTAAGTTTGAAAATTATGCGTTAGTTGGAGTTAGCACTACTCGTCCAGCCCAAGGAGAAGACATCGGTAGCTGACCTAAGCAAATCCATGATGAATTTCTAGAAGTCTGCGGAGAAATACTAATCTACTATGATAAACAACCACATAAACTATCAGAGCGTTTATAAAAGACTACACCGTTTGAGATACGGTATTCGCTTTTACAGTGGAATGGGACGAGGCAGCGAGATTGTTGATCGACTACTCCAGTGAAGCTCTTCTTTGGTCGTGACATGGTAGCTAACACCCGCTTTGTTGGTAACTGGAAGCGAACTATAGAACGGCACGCCGTAGCTCTTGAACGTTAAATGTAAAACGCGTTGCCTTGCCCGAAAATACAGTATTCTCGGTGCAGGTATCTACAGAACCACTCTTTGTCCATGTAGGTTTTGCTCCCTTTTTCCGGCGCCGACGCAACGTAAAATCGAATAGCTGCAGAATCAATCGTGGCTAATGATCTAAACTTCTTGTCAGGTCTTGGGTGCGTATAAGGACCGAATTTGTCGACTCACACCACCTTCCACGTCTGGGTCACAGGCTTTGTAGCAGTTAATTTACCGCATTTCTTTATGTTCCGTTTCCAATTCTGACAGGTTTCACAGCGACTAACGAGCCTCTAAATCGAATGCTTGATTTTTAACCAGGTGAAGTGCTGGTGGATCGTCCGATTTGCCATACCGGGATGCTTGAGCAATTGGTGATACCATCTAATAATCCAACGACGCAAAAAGGCTGGAATCAGAATGCGCTTGTCCTTGCACAGCATCGAACGTTCTGTTTGTTGTTGGTCCTTGAGCCCACCTTGACGTTCTTGCTGCTGCAATTGCTTGTCTGTCTCTTAAGCCTCGTGCATATAATCGAGAAGTCCTCGTCATCTGGGTCAACTTCGTAGCACTCCTCGCTATCAGCATTTGCTTCGAGAAAGGCGGCTAAGCGCATTGGTAGCAATGTTGCACGTGCCTTAATACAGACAATTCCCGGTGCGAGCCCTTTCACAAAAGGACGCCAGCGATCTACACAATATGACTGAAAATTTGAGAACGATAAGGTCTTGTGGTTCGTGTGGACAATAACGCGGTGTCCAAGTATAACGTTTCGGGACTCGCGAAGAACTTCCACAATGAAGAGCAACTCAAGCTTAATATGTGCGTGTTTTCATCATTTCAACATTTTCTTTTGAAGAACGCCAATGGACGTTCTTGCTAGCTGACTGTGCCCCCCCCCCCCGAATGAATGGGCAAAATTAAGAAATCGTAGAGTGACGGACTGGGTGACCAATACCTTGACCTTGTCGAAAGCGCGTTGGCACTCGGGAGCTCAGCGGAAAGGTGTTCTTGGTGACGTCATCGGAGCAAGTAAATGGGCTCGGTGGGGCCACATGTCGCGATAAAAAAAACGAGTCCGATAAGCGGATGAAGCTTGTGTTTGATCTACAGAGGCGCAACACGACGAATGGCACCGATCTTTTCAGGACACGTATCTCGCGTATGACGATAGGCCAGATATTTGATCTCGTGCGCTGCAAACCCGCTTTGGCCATGTAAAATTAAGTCCATTGATGCGAAAGCGCAGTTTGCACTTGTTGTAGGTGATTTTTAAATGTCACGTTCGTAATGATAAATATGGCGTCCATATACATGCGAACGAAGTGTAGGATACCGACTTAAAGTTACATGTGCCGCTGAAAATCGTCTGGTGCGGTGAAAATGCCAATCGCCAAACCCCTACAGCGGAATTTCTCCCACGACAAGATGAATGCACATATACGCCAGCATCGTTCGCTGAGCTTGGTCAAATTATTGCCTATATTCATGTCCAGGGAGGTCACGAAGAAAAGGCTTTCGAGGTCTTCAAAAACATCAATTTGTTTTTGGAATTGGGAAGGGGTGTCAAATGATGACAATGTTCAGACGCCGAAAGTCAGTCAGGAAGCGTACTGTCGTGTCCTTCTTCGGGAAAATGAAGGCAGGAGCAGCCCATATACTACTGGAGTCGCGAGCTATAACACCGAGTTTTCTAGCATATATACCTCCAGCTTGACTGCAGCAAGGTACGCTTGTGGAATGCCGAAGCAATGAGCGTGATAGAACATTGTAGACGTATCGTTCAGCAGTCAAAACAGATCGAGAGTGAATAGGTACGTAAAGTGTAACGTGGTTACATGGTGTGGAACACACAGGGGTACGGAGTACTAACAAACTCTCAGTACATAAGTTTGAGAGTTAACATACTCTCAGTACATAAGCTAAGGAGTTTTCAAGTTCTCTCAGTACGTTGGCTGAAAGCTACACGTTATGCATCTAAATAGGTTTAACGATGCTAGATAGTTAAACAGATACAATTACCCCTAGGCGGCTTGACCGCGATAATAGCAAATAAAATACTTCTAGTTCTGAAGCATAAAAGTTAAGGTATAAGCTTTGAGCCCTGGTCTTGGGCTGTAAGTGTCCTTTGGATAAAAACTTAGTATTAGTGACTCTTTGAGTCGAACGTCTTCCTCTGACGCTAAAAAGCTACGGAAGCCCCGCTGCACTTGGTAGCACTTGTAGTAAATCTCGCTCCTGAGTCGGTTGACTATATCCTCTGCGAGGATGGAACACCCCGTGTTCGCGAATTTGCCCCCGGCGCAGCAGGACGCGCTTCCTAAGCTTATGTCCTTGCTTGGCCCGGAGGGCGTGGCTCATCTTGCATGGCAAGGTTCAGAGGCGGTCACCGCCAGGCTGGAATCGTTCTCCCGCTACGAGAACGCGCTCTTGGAGCACGTCCAAGAGAAGATGAGCGCCGCAACGGCGGCGGCGTCAATGACGCGTGAAGATTCTATGAAACTGCAACCGCTCATGGTGAGCGTAAACACCTTCAAGGGAAAGGATGGAGAAAATCTCCTTCTCTGGACCCGTGAGGTAGAAATGGCCATGGTATCGGCCCTGCTCCAGTCTGAGCATCAGCTCGTGGCGCTAACTGTCTCCAGGCTTGGAGGTCGCGCTCACAAATGGGCACTAACGTGCGGCACGTCTGTTGATGCTGCATTTCACACTTGGGATCAGCTAAAGCAATAGGTTTCGCGCGTGTTTGCGCCGCCTGATCAGGCGTACCGTATCCGGTCGAAGTTCCTTGCTACCCGCCAGGGTAAGATGAAGTTATTGGGCTATGTCCATGAGTTGAGACCTCTTATCGCCGGAATGGCGCCGGACCCTCTTCCGTAACTAGTCAGCGTGACCGTGTTCATGGAGGAACTACGTGTGAGCGCAGCTCGAACGGAAGTGTTCCGTGTACACCCTAACGCTTTCGAGGAGGCGATGGATGTGGCATTAAATGCCGAGCACAACTTCAGGTCGGCTCGACCTGGTTGGGGCGCTGCTAGCGCAAGCGCTTCGAGTGGTCCAGAGCCGACGAGCCTCAGCTATGCTGAAGACGAAGAAGCGGAGCTTCTTGCTGCGGAGCAGCGCGCCGGCATCCGTTGATGCTTTGTGTGCAATAGCACTAAGCACTTGAGGGCACATTGCCCTCTGCGCAAGAAGCGTGAGGCTCCGACGAGCCAACCCTCCGGGTCCTCGCAGGGAAACGTCAACTCCCAGGAGGCGCAGGGTGGCCTACTGGGGAAGAGCTGAGTTTTGTTGTGCCTCGAAGAGGTAGAGTGCAATGGGGCTCAGCCCCGAAGAGAGCTGAGCTCTCTTACGAGAAGAGTGTGTGTAAGCCGGGCTTACTGGTCGTTCAAGCGAAGGTGAAGGGCTTTGAAAAGCCATGGATAGTCTTGATTGACTCGGGAGCCTCGGGCAACTACGCCCGTCGCTCCACCCTGGAAGTGAGTCAGCTGTATGCTGAGGCACTGGAAGTGCCAACAAGAGATACGATCTCTGTCCGTCTCGTAACGGGGATACTGATGCTGTGTCGAAGGTCTCTGTCGACCTTGAAGTGAAGTTTGGGAACGTCGATAGCGTGGAGCGCTGTTTGGTCTTAGACCTGAATGCGAGGTATGATTTCATCCTTGGCATGGTATGGCTGGACCGTCATGAGCCATGGATCGACTGGAAGTCGAAAACGCTGGGTGCGTCGCACCCTGCTCCTAGTGAAGCTTTGGTGAGTCATGAACCCACCTCTGTGAGGAAGCAGAAGCGCTTTTGGCGCGAGCACGAGGCCGAGGCGACCGTAGTGCTGGACATTGGTATGTCAGAAATTGTTAGCAACGGGATTGCTGTTTGCTCTGAGGGCGTACGTGGTGCGGCACGTTATCCGCTGAGCGGTGCAGGTCAGGTCA
>NW_003303696.1:77298-114290 GCF_000142945.1 Phytophthora infestans T30-4 | reverse complement strand
TTGGGGGGGAGAAAAAAAAAAAGAAAAAATTTAAATTAATAATAAATATTTTTTAATTTAAATATCGTCCCCCCCCCCCTTTTGCGGGTTTGTTATTTTTTGACACTTTTTTTTTTTTTAAAAAAAAAAAATAAAAAAAAATAAAAAAAAAAAAAAAAAAAACAAAAAAAATAAAAAAAAAAAACGTTAAATTTGTTTCCGCCGCCGTCGTTTGGATGATGATTTTCACCACGTACGCTGGGAGGACGAACGCGGAGTGGCGCGTAATCGACTGAGTGGTGCGAATCTGGTCGATGGCCTACCGCTGCGTGGCCCGCGGGTCACGGTCGACGTCGAGTCGAGGCATCATGGGCGTGGCCCAGGAGATGCAGGTAAAGTGACACCTAGCTCACTGTGTGAAGGTTAAGGACCTCTTGGCTTTCAGCTGAGTGTCTTGCGAGACACTGTATCCTCTTCGAGGAGTGATGGTGCTGCTGCACCCGGTGGTGGTGGTGGAGATGTCGCCACACCGCCCTCATCCTGTGCACGGTCTCACTAAGCACGAACACCATCCAGGAGGCCGTGCTCGGTCGCGGAGGGAGAGAAGAAGAAGACGCAGGGAGTCTGTGACGTCTTCGACGTCGGACGAGGTGTCCAACGTGATGAGCGGTGAGGCTCCACGTGATTGTTGTGAGCAGCTGTACACACTCGTGAACGGAGTGACGGGGGAGGAAGAAGGCGACATCAGCCATGACACTCTGCCCGCTGCAGATGTTCTGCTAGAGCTGGATGAGATTCCGTTGCCGAGTTTGGCGAAGTCTTAAAGGCAGGCGAGCTAGGCTGCCGAGGTGGTCCTGCTGGGACCTGAAGAGGAGTTGAACTCCTCATCCGTCGTGGACGCCGCGGTCCTAGAGGACATTAAGAAGACGCTGACCGCAAGAAGTGGATCGGCGATCCTAAATTATTCTTCGGATCCCTTCTACCAGGCGGTGAAGGAGTATGGAGACGTTGTCTCGAAAGACCCACCGACGGGCCTGCCTCCGGATCGAGGTGTGTGTCGTGCGTTTGACCTGGTTCCTGGAACCAAATACTGCGTAACAAGGCAATGGCCTTTGCCGAGAGAGCTGTGTGACGTCATTGACGCTTTCTTCCGTGCGAAGCACGAGGCAGGGATGGTGCGCGAGAGTAAGTCTCCGCACTCGACGCCCACGTTCTGTGTCAGAAAGCCAAACGGTAAGTGGCGCATTGGCCATGCTTGAAACAAGCTAAATGCGGCCACTATCCCGGTGCAAACATCGATTCCTCGCAAGGATGTTCTGCAGAGCAACAGGGTAGGCTGTACGTTGTACAGCGCACTCGACTTGGTCGATGGTTACTACCACTTGCTCATGAGAGCGAGCGACATTCCACTGACAGCGGTGAGTACTCCGAGCGGTATGCTCTGGGAGTGGCTGGTCATGTCCCAGGGGCTGTCGAACGCACCAGCAACGTTCAATCGTTATGTGACGCAGTTGCTTAGGCCCCATTGGGTGTACGCTCAGACGTACTTTGACGATATATTCGTCCATGGTCGTGCTGAGCACGGAACGTCAGACGTGGATAACCTCATTGACCACTTGCGAGCGGTGCTCGAGTGCATGCGCACTAATAGGTTGTATGCTTGGACAAGTGCGTCTTTGGCGCGGAGGAGATACTATTCCTCGGGTGCTTCATTGGGAAGCGTGGCTTACGGGCAGATACTGCCAAAGTCAAGGCCATCGTGAACTGGCCGGTTCCCAAGAACCAGAAAGGCAAGTGGCTAGGCTTAGCCAATTACTTGCACAAGTATAGCGCGAGCTTCGCGGAGATGGCGCGGCCATTATCAGATCTCCTTAAGAAGGATGCACCATGGTGCTGGAACGTCGAGCACGACGAAGCCTTTGAGTCTATGAAGGAGAGCCTCCTCCAGGCTCCGATCCTTGCGCTACCAGACCCGGATCGTCCGTTTAGCGTCGTCTGTGACGCCTCCGATTTTGCAATCGGTTGTGCTTTACTATGGGCAGACGCCGAAGGGCGTGAACGCATGATTGCGTTTGAGTATCACGAGCTCAAAGCTGCAGAGAAGAACTATCCAGTTCATGACAAAGAGCTACTTGCAATGAAGTTTGCTCTATTCAAATTCAGGGTACACCTGCTAGGCTCTAAACCTTTTGTGATCTCTACTGATCATGCGTCGTTACGCACTGCGACACAGTCGCCTCATCTCTCTCAGAGAATGGCATGATGGTTTTCCTTCTTTGCCGAGTATAACTTCGAGGTGAAGTACAAGCCGGGGCGGTAACGTAGTGGCCGATGCGCTCTCGCGCAGGCCGGACTACGTGTTAGTTCATGTCACGACAGTGACGTCGTTAGTACCTGACTTGATACGTGGAGCGTATGCACAAAACGACATGTGCGTAGCGCTGCTAAGGGCTCTTGGGAGCGAAGAGCTTAAAGACTCTGACAAGAAATTGTCTGGGCGCTTACGCGCGAGGCTGTATCGATACTCGCTCGATGGCAGCCTGCTGTACTACAGCACCGACGTTGAGGATAACCCTCGTGTAGTCGTTCCTCATGATGAGGATCTAAAGTATCACATCCTCTATGAGGTTCATGATACGCCCGTGGGCGTGCACTTAGGTCGAGAGAAGACCTATAGCTCGGTGATCTCGATGTACTGGTGGCCCAAGATGTATAAGTGGGTCCGCACCTGTGTACGCACGTGCGCGACGTGTCAACGGACAAAGTATGCGCCGAGCACGGCAGCGCCATTGACGAGTTTGCCTGTCCACAAGGGATGTTTCAGTCCATGAGTATGGACTTTGTGTTTGGCCTTCCCAAGGACAAGGCGGGAAACACGGGTATTGTGGTGTTTGTAGACCGATTGCGCAAGATGGCTCATTTAGCGGCGGTGCCGGACACCATTGATGGTGAGGGTACAGCTTTGCTGTTTTTAGACCGAGTCTTTGCCAACGTGGCTTGCCTGAGGCAATTGTCTCGGATCGAGACCCGCGCTTCACCGCGAAGTTCTGGACGTCCCTTTTCAGAGTGCTCGGCACTCGTTTGGACATGTCCACAGCGAACCATCCGCAGACCGACGGTCAAACCGAGCGCGTGAATCGCGTTGTGGATGATATTCTCCGAAGCGTATGCGCTGAGGCGCCAAAACGCTGGAGCCGAATGCTCCCACTCGTTATGTTCGAATTAAAAATACAGTGCACGCCTTGACAGGCTACACTCCGTTTTATGTGAGCGGCTTGGTGAACCGTCGCGTCCCACTGACACCACCACGCAGTAGCTCAGTATTTGATGGGGAGGGATAGCCGAGCGGCTAGCTGATGTCAGCCCTGTTGCGGTTCGCATGCAAGTCAATGACTTTGTCTCTTTGAGACTGAGCGTCATGCGTTAAGTACGCGACGCTATGGCTGAAAGCCAACGCACGCAGAAGGAACATGCAGACGCCAAGAACAGACGCAATGAAGAAAGGTTTGAGGTCGGAGACCAAGTTTTATTAGATTAAAAAAACCTACCTACTCATGCAGTGTCTGCAGTCTTTAAGACGAAATTGAGACCACGGTTCATAGGACCGTTCAAGGTCGTGGCCAAGAAGGGCCTAGCGTATACGCTTAACCTTCCGAAGGAGATGCGCACGCATCCAGTCTTCTACGTTAGCTCACACAAGCCGTATCAAGACCCTGCTCAGGTGAGCGCGGAGGTGTTGGCGCCAACGGTGGCTGATAGGCTGCGCAACAGCGGGAGGCCGAACCACGGCAGGCTGAACGACAGCTGGTGGCGGGGCCACAAGACGCAACAGCAAGTCGATCTGACCTTGCAGCTGGGCGACTTGACGCTCAAGGTCCGCGACTCGGCTCTGAACCGACTGTGGTTGTTCAAACCAGTCCACACGGTGGTTCGTCTCATCGAGACTATCTGCAAGGCTGCTCAGAGAGTCAGTCGTATCATGAAGATACTGGTTCAGAGAACCCAGACGCTGCTCCAGCGCGAACACGTCGCTTCGACTCGTGACGCGAGAGTCCAGCTGAGGCTCGGCCTCCTCCTGCTTTGTTCGACGAGTAGGGCGAGCTCCACTTCCATGTGGAACGCCTGGTGGCGAGGTGCAGGCGCCAGGGTCGTACGTAGTACCTTGTGAAGTGAAGGGGTTATCCTCACTCACAAAACTCTTGGGAGTTTGAGGCTGTCCTCTGAGGACTGCCCTGACGTCGTCGACGCTTTTGGTCGGGCACACCCACTGCCCCGCCGCTAGAACGTGGGGATAACAGGTCGGTGGTTGAGCCCAAGCTCCGACCAGTGGCTGTAGCAGCCGGCTTGTATGAATGAGCGGCGCTCGCAGCATGAGCGGGAGGTGGTGGCGCCGGGGACGGGGTCCAAGTTTTTGTTGGCGTGCTTTCGACTTAGCGAAGTCTAAGCGCAGACGTCTCTCAAGACGAACATCGGTTTTAGAGAAACTTGCTCGAAGAGCATTAGAGGAGGAAAGGCGTCGAGCTCTCTCCACCCAGCTTCAAAATTGTGCTTCATAAGCACGCTGGGATTCCCCAGGGTTGAGAACAACCGGAATGGGTCGCATAGAGGGTACTGGTTGGCGGTTGAGCTGCATTTGCAGGCGCTCCCGAGGGGTTGTGACTCGTGGAGTCAGATATCGCTCTCGGAGCCGGTGCCGCTGCACTTGCTCATCAGCAGTCGAGTCCGCAGGCCCATACGTGTACGTTTTTAGTGGCTGCTGCGCCGCGAGGCGGGCCGCTTCGGCAGGGTTGCGGCTGGCAGCCGTAGTCACGGCGTGACGTTAGAACAAGTGGTCGGAGCACAGGTCGGAACGACTGCGAGCGCTGCTCATTGGACAACTGACGGCCTTGGGCCTCGTCCAGGCCATTCGTAATGACGTTGTGATCGTATCGATCTTCCTCGTCATATCGCGACGATACCGGTGGCGCATCGCGCAGCGCGCGAATCGGATTCGAACGTTTAGAGAACGGATGCGGTGTCCGCGGGTCTCTTCTTGTTTGAGATCACGCCGCCGAGCGGTTAGACTCACTGAGGATGCTGGAGAAGACGCGGCACCAGTTTGCGACCTCGGAGAGGTTGGGTTGGAGTAGTCCTCACTACTCATGGGCTCGTCGTAGTCGACTTCACCCTCTTCAACTTCCAAGAACAGAACATCGTTCCCTCTGGACGGCGCCCGCGGCTCTGAAGAGCTTTGAGCTTTGCTCTCTTCTTGTTGACGGCTCATGGAGCGTTGACCGGGTCGACGGCGATACTCCTGGTGGACCTCCGCCACGGAAAGAGACGAAGATGCTCTTGGAGCAGTTGCGGAGCGGGTATGGGACCGTCGGGGCAGGGGCGGCGCGACACGCTGGAGACGTTGGGCCGTGGGCCGGAGTGGAAGTGCCAGGCATCAAGGCTACGAAAGTGTTTATGAGCTCGCGGAGCTGCAGAACGCAGAGGTGAGGTCTAGTGACCTCCGTCGTCTTGAGAAGACGTGACCTCGCTGAGGAAAGTTTCAAGAACGGAATGTTCTCATCTTAGTGAGGGAGAGTGTAACGGGGTTACATGGTGTGGAACACACAGGGGTACGGAGTACCCAGAGAGCTAACAAACTCAGTACATAAGTTTGAAAGTTATCATACTCTCAGTACAGAAGTTGGAGAGCTAACAAGGTCTCTCGTACGTTGGCTGAAAGCCACACGTTATGCATTTAAAAAGGTTTAACTATGCTAGATAGTTAAACAGATACATTAACCCCTAGGCGGCTTGGCCGCAATAATAGTAAATAAAACACTTCTGGTTTTGAAGCATAAAAGTTAAGGTATTGACTTTGATCCCTGGTCTTGGGCTGTAAGTGTCCTTTGGATAAGGAACTTAGTATTAGTGACTCTTTGAGTCGAACGTCTTCCTCTGACGCTAGAGCTACGGCAGCCCCGCTGCATAAAGACCTTCCTATTCGATGAAGTGTCGAACTTAACCTTGTGGGAGAGAATAAAATCACGCCCAGTCGTATTCTCGTCACTCAGCCTTCGGTGCAGTGGCGATGAAGGAGCGATTGACAACACGATTGGTCATAAAGGCGGGATGTTTGAAGCGTATAGGCGCAGCTCAGACGGTTTCGAATCGACCTCCTTTGGGTAATCACTTCGTGACGTAGCGATTTAACCTACGTGTATCGGACAGTAGCTCGTAAGAGCAGATTGAAGATGAAGAGCCACACTCAACAAAGAATTTCACAACTCTGGTCTTGCCACTAGCGAGCGAAATCGACACGAGCAGCTCAGTGGTCACTTGTTTACCTTACTTGGCCTGGCCGGAAGCTGTAACCTTCTTTGACGCTGGTGCTGTTGTCGGGTCAAGATCTCAATTGTACGCTGCTACCGACAGACCCCTAATGTTGTGGAAGATTTCGTTCCCTTTGGCGTCCATGAAGTGTGCTTCTTTGCTGCTATTTGTTCTTACCCCCCGTTGTGCGGGCGGAAAGTCCAAACCATTTGAGGCCACTGCTGATAGCACCGTCTTTCGGGACTACAGGATACAAGTGACACCCGTCCTCGATTTTGAGTTGAAGCTTGCACTTGAGAGCAGCCTTTTGAGCATCGGTGACGAACGTCCGCATGAAACGGACGAACGGTGCAGTGTGGGATGACGTTCCATTGAACTTGAGCCGAAGCGATTTTTGCCACAGTAGCAACGAATAAAACAGCAGAAAATCATGGTCTGGAGTAGACAGCTAAAGGGGTTGTGCTGAAGGTGGAAGACTGTCCAATAAAAAATGATTTTGCAGCTGGCCGGTGACCACAAATACTACTGTATTACTGTATCCCTTGCGCTAGCTTCCTTGGCCGGCGATTCATTGATAGCGCTAGAAATATAGCTTAGGTCGCAGACCAGATGCCTGCTCTACTCACAGACATAATTTAGCGATTAAATTCGCTCATGCAGACGAGCCCGTCCGTAGACATAATTCCTTTGTTGCTATCTACAGCAATGATACTTACACTGTAGATGCTACTGTATTGTGGCATTTCGATGAAAATGATGGGATAACGGACTAGGGCTTAGCAAAGACTGGAATAGCAAACATAGTCTCACTTGCATACAGAAAAAAGTATATTCTCTGGATATTCATATCCAGAGTTTTAGGGGCGATCGAAAACCGTCGACGATCCTCTATAAAATATTAGGGTGCTACATTTGTAATTATTAAGAGTATAGTGGCTTGCAAGTGATAGGCTAAAAGGACGGAATACCTAATAAACTACGGTAAAGCATAAAAAGCACTGGTGAATGTCGTTCCAAGCCGCCTGGGTCAACATTCACGCTATCTGGTTTTAGGTGGATGTTGCTCCAATAAACGATACCACCGATGGTGGGTGGTACAGTACGTACATGAAGGCTACATGAATTAAAGAAGGGAATAGATGAATACTAATAGGATTCCTATCGAGGCCGTCTCGCGTCAAGACAGCAAGGTCGGACGACAACGCACGTTCGACCACGGCTTCTTCATTTTGGCTAAACTGTATCCTCATACACATCAACCTTACGACGTAACGCGTAAGTAAGCCCCCTTCCTCTCACACACACACTCACACACACGCACGCGCACACACACATCAGAGGAATAAAACGAATTACCACGTCGGGTATTTCAAAGGGAGGACTGACAGTAGAGAAAATGATTCTTGCTCCGCTTCGTCATCCGACTCGCAGGATTCCTCAGCGTTCATCTTTCTATGTCGCCGTCACTCGAGTGAAAACGTTATCGCAGTTGTATCTCATGGCCCCCCTTACGAAAGAGTTTTTGGAGTATTTTACTCCAAGTCGTGATGCGCTGGCAGAAACCCAAAGACTTCATGCAATTGAGGACCGAACAGATTAAGAAACCATAATGCTGTGGAAAATTATTACAGGTCTTCTTCAAAATACAATACTTTCTTAAGTTAGGGTACCAACTTGTTTTCAAGTTTTCAAAGTTCGGGGATAGCCACTCAAATGAATGACTATCATTCTCGCTCGGTTTGTTGATGTCTTCTTCTAGACTGGAAGTCTTAGTTAAATCGCAATTCTTCTCCATTTTTCTTCTAAAAAGTCCTTCATTCCGCACTAGTTATTACTTTTGAAAATAGCGTAATATCCAGAGCTTCACCGGGCTTAGCACGGCATTAGTTAAAGTTTTGTACTTTTGAGCCCCACTAGTTCAATTTTGACAAGGCAAGTTTGTTTGCGCTGGGCGAATAAGCTTTACTGCGAGCTGATTCCAACTATTTTTAGTCGGTAGAAAATATTATCGCTCGTTTTTAGTGATACAATTAATGTTTTGGGCCCCTTACAAAAGTAGTAGTCTGTCAACCAGTTTTGTTTTAGATATTTTCTTTAAAAGTCAAGAAAAAACCGCTTAAAATGTGAGCAGCGAAGTCTTCAAGGTATAACAAGGAAGGAAGCGTGTTTAACTGAACCAAATCAACACAACAAGTATCATGGATTGTACAGTATTCAAGATCTACCCCAACCTTCGCAAAGGCCTTGTAGTGCGGAGAAAAAAGGGTATTAACCCCTTCAAACCGGCTGATTTTTCCTTTCCTTAAATTGCATATGTAAGATAGTTTGACTTGGTGTTTGTATACTTTTACGTGTTACAGAGATGGTCGACGAGCCGAACGTTGTAAAAACCGGTGCAAACTGCATATTAACGTGCATACACGGCTGCAAGTTTAGGTTCTAAACTGCATTATTCATTCCATTTCCGTAACATAGATGCTGACTTCCGGTCGTCTGGTAGTACAGCGATAGGCGGGTGCAGAAACGGTTGCAATTTTAGAGATATTTGAATGTCGAATTTTAGAAAGTGTCCAATTGCGTACATATATTGAAGTTTTCCCATCCAAGTGGCAAGCAATCAAAAGTTCAGTTTTTATGGCTCATACAAATATGAAGCCTATAATATAATCTGAGCATGGGCTTCCGGCTCTGGCCTCACGGACTGCATAGTAAGCAAAATGAATCGACGGTTGCACTTTATTCTCAACCTGCAAGAGATATAGAAAGACAATTTTCACTGCAGCCATTACTTCGCAAAAACACAAATACTGATGATAAAATGCATATTCACCCTTTGGTATCCTGCATATGCATGATACTTAATCAGCAGCATCTCTCAGTCTTTTGCGTGATCCACCACCTTTCGTTGGAGTTGCTGGGCGCATACGGATGCGGCGTTCTTGGTTCGAAGGTCGCAGCTTTCCTTCACTCCATTCCTTGTGCCACACGTCAAAGCAGGTTGTCAAGACTCCGCGAATCACATGCCTCGGGCGCATACACAGGTAGATAGGCGCATTACCATCGCACTCGGAGCAGTAGTACGCCGTCGTGTGGGGCTTCGCGCCCTGCATCAGAGAGCAAACTTTACACGCACGCTGACGCCGCTTCGGCTGCGTATCTCGGTTCCTCCATTCATCCACCAACTGTGCTACATGAGTAGAAGCGTGCCCCGCCACACCAGAACCCGACGTACCGGCGATCTGCTCCCTCTCACAAAACGTGTTTCCGTCGAACATGTCCACTTCTTGGAGCTGGGTGAGCTGCAAGTGGAGGCGCTTCATGAATTTAACGTGCGTCAACGGCTTTGAAGTCTTGTGCTTGTGGTACTTTAGAAGATTCCACAATCTTACACGTCCCCCGATCCACATCTCGTGGCCGTGTTTTCATCTTACAAATGATCTCTTTGCAGTACCCAACGCGATTTGTCATTATGGTGCCCACACAATAGTACCCCATCAGTAGTAGCTGAATCAGGAGAGCAACCGAGGTGTAGAAGCGATCGATGACAACCAGTCTCTTTGCGGGCAACGGAGCGTCACAGAACACTTCGCGGAGGTTTCGAACGACGGCGGCAGGGCCTTCCTTCTTGTCGAGTTGGGCAGCGTCGCTTGCATGATGTTTCTTGCCGCAGTATACTTCAAACCTGCATAATGCAGTTTAAACAGGAACATACTTTCATTAGTAAAGTGAATAATACAGGATAAGAAAATTTTAGAACCAAAAAAAACACCTGATGCAGCTGGCCGTGTGTGCACTGCACAACATAAAGAGCTTCGTTCCCCACTTGTGCGGTTTTGCTTTCATGTAGACGCGCATCTTGTTGAAGCTGCTGCGGCTTGGAAGCATGGCTTCATCAAATGAAAGCTCTGCAGGTGGCACGTATCCTTCGCGAAACGTCCGCTGCAGCACTTCAACAACCTTGCGGATCTTCCAGGCTCGATCCGTGGTCGCTCTTGGGTCGTCGTTATCATTGAAGTGTAGATTTCTGCAGATATCCATGAATCGATCTCGTGCCATCACAGAACTGAACGCTCCACGTGGAATCGCCCCCTCGTCGGTGGTTTTCCAGTGGTTTGCCAGCTTTTCTCGGTTTGGGCAAATTGTTCGCGCGATCAGTAGTCCCACGAAGCGACACAGCTCGTGTGGTTTGATTGGAGGAACTGCTTGAAGCTCTTGTAGCACATCGCGCCGTGTCTTCTTCTTCGTGGCAGGATTCGCTTGACAGCGTCGCTTGTGGCGCTTGCAGGCATCGTCAACACGTGCGTGGAGCATATCTCTTTGGTACTTGTTTGAACAGACAGCAACGTGCTGCCACAATGCAACCGGCATGAAATAAAAGAACAACGCCATAGGCGAGTCCCCACGATGCAGTACTTCAGGAGTGGGTCCGGAATAGCCTTGGTGAAGTCCCGGGTAGCTACTAGCGCCTTCAACAGGAACGTAAGGCGTCTGTAACTCCTCATACACATCCGGTTCTTGAATTGGGCCCCATCCATTAGTCGAAAACTCTCTCAGTGTTCTGTCCAGCAAGTTACCCGCCAACACAGCGTCGGTGCCTCCAAATCCATCTAGAAATTCTTTTGCCAGCGCAATATCCATCTCGTCTCGTTCAGGGTCCGGCTCCGATCCATCGGCCGCACTGGCATTTGATACCCAACCACTGCAATCAGACTGGGTATCTGTGACAACGTCGTCCCTTGCCGCTTCATCGCCAGATTCAAGTGCATCATAGTTGGGGTCTCTTCCGCCCGGGGCGTCCACATTCAACTGGTCAGTTGTTTCTGCAAGTATATCTTCGTAACACAAGCATAAAAAATCGTTATCATGAATATTCAGAATAAGGTATCATGAATATGCAGCATACGCACTGAATCGCATTGTAAGACATACCCGTTTCGTTGTTCTCTTCAACAGACTCAACGCTGGAATACCCTTCGTCCCCCGATTCAACATTTTCTTCGTCACCTCCATGAGGACCTGGCAACACGATGGGGGTTTGAGCGACGACTTGAGTAACGGGTTCAGCTACTGGCACTGGCGCTTTTTCTTCATCAGATATGGCGTCGTCAACTATAGTGCATTCACAAGCGTTAGACTGCATCAATATGCATGTGGTCGATGAAATATTCAGGATAGCGTACGGGCTTCTTCGGGCGGATGTACTGCATGAGCTAATGCATAATGCTAATTAGTTATCCTGCATATCCTGCATATCATATCATGAATATGCAACTGGTACTCACATGAGCGGCGACGTTTCTGCTTGTCCGTGGCAGGCGGCTTGGGCACTTTTCGAGTGCGCTTCACTTGCGTTTGTCGCGTCAAAGGCTGCTGAGTACCTGAAGAAGGTTGAAGTGGAGACGTGGGCTGGGTGGTGGCCGCTTGAGCGGGTGGTGATTTTGTTGTGACAGCAGGATCAGCAGGAGGTGCTGGTGGCGTCTGGAATGGTCCAGAGCCGGTAGACGAAGGCTTTTTGGAAGCTGTAACATCATACAAGCAATTGGTTAGCCTGTGTAGTCAGCAATCGCCACCATCTCGCTTACCACCACTGTAGTACTCCAACAGCTCTTCCTCCCCAAGAAAAAAGTCGATGCCTTTTGTGCCGTTAACATGTCCGCCAGGGCGAACGTACTTCCATCTCGGATCTAAGTCCTTCGCTCGCGGTCTTACAGATGTCCACCCCTGCTTCTTCAGCTCCTTCCACGCCACACCAAACGGGATGCTTTGACTGCTCACGTACTTGCCTCGGACAGCAACCATTTCATGCAGAGAGCCTGGCTCCGTTCTTTTCCAGCGCGAATTCTCGAATGAGTGGCTGGAGAGGGAGCGAAAAAATTACCTTTGGAAAATAATGTAAAACTCATGTTTACCACATAAACTTTTATATCTTATATTCAAATTTAGAGAGATATTATCTGTCTCGTCGCTTGTTATGTGTATCTTCTATGCTACCACACGTATAGAGAGCCTGCACTTGTAGGGTTCTTTTTGACTTAGATTTTGTAAAGCCGAGTATTTGAAAAAAAAGTAGCTTTACAAACTTTAAGTCATATTTGAGCTTAACCTGCATTATGCAGGTTAAGCATTTTTGAAAAGCTGCACATGCAGGCTCCCGGTTTGAAGGGGTTAATAAGCGGTTGTTACCCGCCCAGCCTAAATCTCTGGTGCAAGAATTTTAATTTCCATCCCCCGTCTATTCCGATTCCTTTTTGAATCACAATGGGGCTTGCTAACTAAGCTCGAGTAACCTCATATTTGTTTGCTCCTGCAAAACTAAATAAGACCGCATCCCCGCTTCGAATTTCGAGTGGCTCTCCGTCAAGATCTGCTCATATAGTCAGTCAGTTGGCAAAGCGCACCCCAAGCAGCAGCTTCGTCTTGGTGCCGGTACATGGTGGTGGATACTCGCAGCAACAGCCGGATGACGGACGCTGCGCTCAGTGTGTCCCTGTCGCCACTGCTGCCGAGCTCCGTGGAGGACGAGACGCCGCCGGGTGTCTCCGGCATAGACGAAGGCAAGCGCGTGCGCTTCCAGCCCGTGTTCCAGCCCACCCACACAGTATTCACCCCCAAGCTGAGCGAGACGAGCTCGCTGCGGTACCGAAAGCCTGATGACCGCGTAGTGGGCAGCACCAGCCTAGCGCCGCCCAGCTCCGTGTCTTCAATCGCGCAACCCAACTACGACGACTTTCTGCGACGTGTGAGCGTCGTGCTGTACCAACATATCAGACGCTGCGAGAAGCGGCATAGAGAGCAGCAACGCGGCACCGGCACCGGCAACATTGGAGGCATTTCCACGGCAATTGCAGCTGCGGTGTCGGCCCTCAAGACGCCAGAAGAAAGAAACCTAAACGAGTCTCGATCTCCCACTTTGACGGAGGAGACGGCGACATACAACGACCACAACACAGACGACACTTCCGCAACGTATGAAGTGGTCGACGCTACAGCAAGAGACGAGGGAAACACCACGAATCCGAGTAGTATTTCCTCTCCGCGACTCGTGGATTTGCCCGTGGACGAAACCTTCCGAGAGGAACATTTCGTCACTCCGCAGTACAAGTATACCTTTGTGAGGCTGCCCCGAGTGCACCCATTGACGGTCTACCGGATGGAGAAAATCACGTCCAAGAGACACGTCCCCAGCGTGGACGAGATCTTCCGCTTCTGCAAGAACTTGTTCAACAAGGCGCAGCTCAGTGCCGAGTGCACGATCGTGTGTTTGATCTACATCGAGAGACTGATGGAGCAGGCCAATGTGCCGCTGCTGGCAGCAACCTGGAGGCCCATTGTGGTGTGTGGCCTGCTACTGGCGTCCAAAGTGTGGCAAGACTTGAGCTCGTGGAATGTCGAGATCAGCAATATTTATCCGCAGTTCTCGCTGCACTCGATCAACCGCCTGGAGCGGCTCTTCCTGCACCACATCCAGTGGGACCTCTACATCTCCGCGTCTGTGTATGCGAAATACTACTTTGCGCTGCGTTCTCTAACGGAGAAGAAGGACTTTCGACGTCGGTATAATTACACCATGCGGGTGGACCCGCCCAACTCGAAGCGCCTGGAAGAACGAAGCGCTGCAGTCAAGAACGAGCTGTACTCCAAGAGTCTATGACGTGAATTACTGGATATGATTTACTTTGCTATTTGCTATTAGCTAGCGCTGTTTACGTGGAGTGCTGCTTGCCGATACTTTTTTTGTGACGCTTCCTTTCTGCTTAACCTATCGATCGCGATAATTGCAGAGAGCACTGTAGGTGTCTGCAGTTATAGCAAAAAGACAAAATACCCATTATTAATAGCAATGTTGATGCTGCACCCTGGGTTACTTGCATTCAAAGTTGTGCGGGTGAGATTTTACTTGTGTGATAATAATACCAGCAGTTTCCAGCTTCTACCTTTTTTTTGGTATCTGAAATAGAAATGCTACTGTTTTATAGAATAACAGCACCAGTTTTGTTTGAACTTTTTTATTGGTAATATTTTTCAGAATTGAGAGCTTCTTTACCGGTATTTTCATGTTGACTTTTGAATTTTAGGTACAGGCAGTAATTTTTCGGAGCGTGTTGTCATTTATTCTCTGAATTCTATAGAAAAGAAACAAATAGAAGGCCAACTTCTAATTTATCTCAGAGGATGAAGCACGACTTTGTTAATTTATGGATGCAGTTTTTGATTTTCTATAATGATGCTTTCATTTTGTGATGCTTTGGCGAGTATGAGGGCATCTAAACAATCTGTACTTTCCTGCACTGAGAACATAGATCGTAGTCTTGTCAGCATTGGAGCAGCAAGTTTAGGATCCCAGTTTTGTCCTCTCTCAAGCTCAAAGATAAAATCTTGAAGAGGGGTGCCGACCCCCTTCCAAACTCCAATTCAATCATAGAAAACGCCAACAGTCTACAGTAAGCTTAGGAGTCAAACGGCCTCAAAAGGCTGCGGGCATCGCTCCCATAATCTCGACTTTTGTGACAAGACGGCACGCGAAACGCGCTCACCATACAGTAAATAGTGTTGTGGCAAAAACAACTTTCGTCTTCATCCTGTGGCACTGTCATTCATGAAGAGGTACAGTACGAAGACTAAAAGAACCGCGACATTCAGCTTCTACATTCTCGGTCTGTAATTGTCAAATTAGACTCGCCCCCGTTGTTGAGTGGTGTGTTATATAAAAATGAATGCACTATGAAATGCTGATATAATACCCCGTATATTTAACGATACTTCGAAACACTACGTCGATTGACATGCTTCCAGCCACGCTGGTCGCGCGTGACCCGTTGCCCCAAGTTGGGGGAGGGGGGGGGCTTGTGGTAAAATAGGAAAAACACCAAAGAGAAAATCCTGTGGCATCTCCTAGATGGTTCTTTCTTTTTTCCATCACTAAATTACGCAAACAATGGTCTTCCTATAAATTACTTCCTGCGTTGTTTTCTTTATGATTTTTGGAGTCACTGCACTTACTGAAGTATTTATTTTCCTCCTCTTTTTCTAGAATAACCCCTAACGAAACACAATGAAAACAGGAAAAGTATTTCTGGCATATCCAATTTCTTTTTTACAGCTCCTAGCCAGAAACCATTGGAAATGCTCTATTAACGTTAGCAAAATGTTGATTTAGAACCTTTCACTGTATCCAATGGGCGCCTTCCAAAACCCACATAAAACAGGTTTTATCCGTAGGGCTAGGTCAGATCAAACGTGCAATTAAACGGCGGATTAAATCGAAATTGTTTGGTTGACCAAAAAAATGGTCAGATCAAACAATTCGGTTTATTCATGTTTTTCGAGAAAAACTCGACGTTAAGTGTGTGCGGTCAAGCGGCAACCCATCCCAAAGTGTATGTTAAGCTGTATTGCTGAGCTTCAATATCCCCTGAAGCTGCAACCCCCCCCGTTTAAATTGGATCTTCAAGCGTCATGACATCTTCCCGCGCGCGGGTCGAACCTCAAAAACCGCGCCTAAACTACCTCTCATATTCGAATCTGTCTGGAAGGCGGGAGGAGAGAGAGCTCGAAGTTTGCTCTCCGTTATATCGATTTTGTGCGTGCACGTTCAAATTGCTATCGTACAATCTTTTGCTGGATCTTGTTCTTACATGCCGTCGATGCAGGCGCCAGCTTCGTGATGACACGCGCAAGTGGAAAACGTAAGCGCGCCCCTGGAGACGCCGGCAGTATCGGCGGACTTAGGAGCCTCGCCAAGCGGTCAAGACCATCTCCTACGAAGAGGAACGACCCCATCGTGAGCCCGCACGATCTGGACGTTCCGGGTGTGTTCGCCACTGGTACGATGCAGACGACGATGTTTTCGCTGCCCGATACTTCCGATGGAGACTCTATCCAGTATGCTCCTGACGCCGTGTCTGGGTCGTCTCGTATAGTGCCGATGGATCGAGCTATCACATCTCTTTCTGACGTCGTGTCGGCATGGTCGGACACCTCTTCCGTGGCTTCTACACTAGACCTGAGACTCCACGGGTCTGACTCGGAGGAGTCCTCCGTAGGCCAGGCATCGTCGTCTCCTTCCAGACTACGTCCTCAACCGACGCGTAAAGCAAAGAAGAACGGAAGGCTCGACCAAAGCGCCGACTCCGACTTCTCTATCTCGCAAGCTTCTTCGGCGTTCGACGTGGTGCCGGGGTCCACGAGGCACCACTCAGGGCATGACTCGGATTCGACTCTTTCTTCGACATGTAGCTCGCCGGGGTTTGAGTTCATTGAGACCAAAGGTCATTCGAAAGGGCCAAAACGTTGGGAACCAGCAACTTGGCCTGAACATGTGGAGCGTCTCCACGGCCACATCACACCAGCCTACTTCAAATATGCCTCCGTGTCAGCAGGTGGGATGTGTCACTGCCGGGAGCTTTGCAATGTTTCGACCTGCCAAAATGCGAAGTAAAATCGCTTTTGCTACCGTGGAAATTGCTCTTACGCGGGAATGTGTGGAAATGCCTTAAGAGAAAGTAAACGCATTGCCATTTGCAAAAGCTCTTTCCGAGGTGGCCTCGGTCTTGTTGCTACTCGCGCTATCCCAAAGGACACAATTATTGGGGAATATTTTGGCAAGATCGAGGTTTTTGGACCTCCGTGTGCAAATGGATACCGAAACAACGGCTACATGCTTCATCTGAAAACACCTGCTCAATCTGGACAGCGTTACGGCATTGACGCCAGAGAGGCGGGTGGTCTCTTCAGGCTGGCCAATCACGCCTGTAATCCCTGTGCTCGCTTCCACGAGGTTCAAACGGGTCGACATTTGACGGTGGCGGTCGCCACCGTCAGAGATGTGTTCCCAGGAGATGAAATCACGGTAGCGTATGGGAACGCGTTGTGGTTTATTTGCCGTTGCGGATGGGACGGATGCCAGCACAGAGATATCCAGCACCTGCACGATCTGTAGTCAGCTGCGCATGTCATGAGGTACTCCAACTTGGAGACAAAGTGTAAATGTTGAAAAGATTCGTATGTGAATACGGCCCACTTTTTTTCGAACGTTTGACTTCTCGAGGTTAAATCTTCGTGTCTTTTTCTTGCGAGGTTAAATTATGCGGCTCGAAGGATTTGCTCTTCATTCCCCGATCTTCTATCAAGAGCCGAAGCAACAACTCACGGATTATGACGGTATGCAAAAACAGTTCCCATCGCTGTGAGTCTGATCACTATTGATATCGTGTTTTCGACCAGAGAGGTCGAAGAACTGGCTACGCGAATTACTCCGTGCGAGAGCAGCTTTTACTGTGTGCAATTGCAGAGAAGATTGTTCCTACCGGAAGGAACGAGTGGGAGCGCCTGACGATCCGGTATAACTCCCGCCGAGGCAGGAGTTCACTTGAGAGAGACTTGGATTCTCTACGCCGAAAATTCAAAAATCTGTATAACAAGCCAAAACCATCGGGCAACGGAGAGGTGAAACCTGCGCACAAGGCAATAATGTGGGCCGAAAAAATTCAGATGACCATCGAAGAAAAAGCCGGGACGCATACATCCTTCGACGGCGTCGAGACTGAAGAAGACGAGGAGAAAGAGAATCAAAGCCAGATCAATCGACCTGCGTCTAGCGGCGGGGCCCCATTGCCTCACTTGCCTGTAGCTAACGGGTGCCGCGAGGGACACACGTCTGTCTCACAAGAACGCGATCCTGTCGGCAGCTCTCCAGCCAGTAAGGAGAAGAATGTTGTCTCGCAGCTTGCCAAATGTTCCAAACAATCTCAGTCTCCGATTCCGGAAGCACAGTACTCTGGCATTGCTATAACTAGTTCCGGAACGTTTGATGCTTTCCTTGCTGCGGCTCTCGGCCTCTCCGACTCGGACGAGGACGAAGAAGAGAGAGAAGAAGAACCTTGCGCCAACGATGTGGATGGCGATAACGTCGTGACTTTCAAACGAGTATAGACAACCCGGCCGCTGGTGTTGACCAATACTGTCGAACTAGCTATGGAGGGTTGTCACCGAATCCCGACGCAAACACCACATTTCAGCCTCAAGGGGTCACTGAAGAAGTCCCACAGAGAAGTGCGGGTCGTCCGCCGAAGCCGACGCCTACCACGCCACCTATGACTTCTCCGGACGGAGCAGTGTTGTTTCGTGACCCAGGGCGTGCTGTAGCCGACGCTCGCGAGAAAGCTCGCAACCCCCGTCTCTCCAGTGTCAGCAATCGACTCGGAGGCCAAGATCTTACAGTTGTGAGAGACAACATCGAAGAGCTGAGTAAGCGCTCTAACAGAGTGAACGAGTTGAATTCGAGACCTTCACTAAAGCGAAACGCACAAAGACCGCGAAGCGTATCGAAAACCTTGGAAAGCAGATTACCGGGTTAGAGGAGGCACACGGATCCGATACCAACGACATGACGCGCCTTTTGATATTTTACCGTGCAGAGAGCGACCGAAAAGCCGAAACAGCGGAGCTACGGCGCCATGAAGAGAAAGCTCAAAGAGACGCTGTCGAAAAGAGGGAAAAGGAAGAAAGAGAGCGCGCGAGGCAGGATGAGAGTGATCGCCTTCGAGAAGAGAGAGCCGATCGACTTGCACAAGAAGAGAAGTGGAAGGCCGAGAAGGAGGAAAACCGTCGCCAATTCGAGGCGCGAATGGAGCTCGAACGCTCTGAGGCCCGAGAGCGACATTCCGAAATGATGATGATGCTCGCAAAGCTTATCAACAAGTAAGTATACGCAGTGGTGCAACTGCTATCATGAAGTCATTCGGCCATGATATCATTAGTGTTGAGCTGCATAGTGCAAAATATTGTGACGTATAATGAGCGAACGAGCGATGCATGTTTCACACACGTTATTGATAATCTTCTCGACCGTGGACGTGTGTAGTACGAATCTGACTTTTACCGACGGTGCGAACTCTGTAGTTAGATAATCTGAACAAATTGTCTAGACGAACGGCGCGCTCTACCTTTCCGGAAGGAAGAGGTAAATACAGTCGATGGTACACTTTGGCGACGGAGCCCATACCCCACTCCGCCGCCTGCCGTACAAACGTTATAGCGCGTGACAACTTTCTCGCGACAGAACGAACGGATGGTAGCAGCTTCTGGAGATCCCCTTCCTTTAAGGGAGTAATGATTTTCCCTGTCATTCTTCCTCCACAAGGGAAAGCACTGTCCGCTACGACTCCATAGCGGGGGTCGGGACAGAAGTGGGGGTCAGCAAGGCACTCCTGAAACGCGAGGCTCATATCGCCGTCGTTCCAGCTCCCCGGATTGTTGTGTTTCGCCCATACAATGAGCCCGTCCGCGGAAAAGCAGAGCGTCCCTGTCACGAAGACCCCGTGTAGCCACCCGTTGTAGTGCGCGTTTTGAACGTCAGGGTTGGACGGCTGCAAAACCTAGAATGTGACAGCGCAGAGATAAAGTTTTAACAGACTTAGCTTAAACATTCGAGTATTTAGATATCCACACGGAAATTCTTGCCATCGATGAAGCCCCAACAATACTGCAGCAAAGGTTGGCGCTGGGCCACCATCTCGGCACATGCTCTTTGACGAGCAAGAGAAGGCCACGATATACGAGCTGGCGAGAATCCGACGAGAGCCCGAGCCAGCGCTCTCTCAGCATCCTTGATAATACGACTAAGCGTTGAGGGAGGAACCCCAAAAATCATACAGAGAGCATTATTCTGCATGGACCCCACGTAGAACGCAAGCAGCAAGCCAAGGACTTGATGGAGCTCCTGCAATTTCCGTGGACGCCCCCCCTTTGGGTAGTGTTTCGGGATAATGTAGAACAGGGAAAACCTATCCAATAAGAACTTGAAAGATTGTCTGTGGCGAATAGTTAAGCACAACAAAACAAAAACAACGGAGTGATAGCGATTAGCGCAAGAGATCGTTTCTTCTGGAATCAGACGTACCGACTAAGACTTGTCATGTTTATCATATTCAGGTCATTTCCATGCAGCCACAAGTTCATCCAAGACGACCAAATAGGTTTTTTTAGACACCCGACCGTCAAATAGTGACGGACCCGAAGAAGTCTTTGGCGCTCAGCACGCAGGTACTCCAGATGGAGGCGCCGACGGAGATCACGAATCGCCCGTGACAGACGTATTCTCGTGCTTACAGCTGCCACCAGCAGCAGCCACTCAGCGTCCCCCGCCATGATCTCTCCGCTCGCTCGATGAAATGGGGCTTTGGTAGAGTCTCAGATGAACGTCACTGAAGTCACGCGATCTTTCGCGCCTTTACATCTTTACATCTAGACAAAATATTTAGAAAATTGTCCAGTTACTGCATGTCCCACGTATTAAAGTATATATAAATGTAAGCTATGCACACCATAGGTGCGTTTCATATTGAACGCATTAAACTTTTGAAAGTGGTTTTGGAGGTCGAGTTTCTGTTTACTTGACGAAAACAAAACCTACCCGCAGAATTAAACTTGCGTAAAAACGGGGGGTGATCAAAACTTTTATGTGGGTTTTGGAAGGCGCCCACTGGGTGCCTTCCCAAAACCTATATAAAAAGTTTAATCATTGGGGTTAGGGTGGATTAAAAGGTGATAAAAACTTAGTGATAAAACGGAAATTTTTGATGAGACCAAAAAGTCGTCTCATCAAACTTCGCGTTTAATCACCTTTTATCCTCTTTAATCACGCACCCTAATTTAGCAACTGATAAAAAAGTGACTTGCGTATTGTATATGATTAAGCGACTCCCCTAACTAGCAAAAATTTTGAAATTGAAGATGAGATCTTCGACAGCTTCAAAGGCGCGAAAATTCGCGCCCACTAAGGATCGTTTCATTTACGAATTTGCTGCCTGCCGAATAAGGCTCGTCAAGACGTCGGCGTTACATGGTTGCGGTACGTACCATCGTAGATCTGGATCATCTATCATATGTGCTAACCTTGAGTGCTTCGTTGTTGACGTAGCTCCTGAGTGTATTATGAAGCTCTCAGCTGTGACGACTATGCTAGGCTTCACTACAGGCCGGTGAGTGCGTATTGCTGTGCGTTACTTTTAGCTATCTCATACTGATACATTCTTTTTCCGTACCATTTGGTCTTCAGGCCGAGCGAGATCACTAGATGTGGTGATAAAGAGTCCTGTCCTGGCAGCAAACTCCGAGAAGAGAAGGCAGAGACGCGTCCTGCTGATCAACACGAGGGCGGTGAGTTGCCGGGGTCCGGAGAGCGAGAAGACCCTGGTTTATCCGTCAATGTTACTATGATTGAGAAGAGAAGCCCTTACTCGCGCAGTGTTTTCGTTGAGGGTGAGCACAAGAACAACGACGCTTGACACGTATCGTTGGTGTCGCCGAGAGAATACGCCGTTGGGACCCGTCGCGCTGCTTATAGTGGCGGCACTGTGGAGGAGCCCGTCGATCCGCTGAACGCAGATAACCAGGAGATGTGGAGGTCGCCCCTTGAAACAAAAGGTGGTGAGGGCTCGTATCTGGCTGACGACGCCACCGATAAGTCTTCAGCCTGTTCGGACGTTGGCATTGCTGCTGCAGAGCATCGTTGTCCGTTGTGCAATGATAAGACGAGGATGTTGGTGTATGCTGACCCCACCAAGGAGCCGTGCGACCTGCTTCAACTCGATCTAGAAGGCCAATCTGAGCAAGAAATTCGCGCTGTTGGTCAGGACACGAACCGGCGTAAACGGCATCGCAGAGACTCAGGCTGGTATCGCCGTCGTTCCAGCTTCCTGGGCAATTGTGTTTCGCCCACACAATTAGCCCGTCAGCACTGAAGCATAACGTTCCCGTAACGAAGACGTGATGCAGCCAACCATTGTAATGCGCATTTTGGAGATCGACGTCAGACGGCTGCTGTACCTTTAACCAAATCCATACACGTACATTTACAATCTAAAGCTAGAAGTGTTGAGCTCTTAAATGACCACGTACAATTACTCTCACTCTAAAGTTTTTCCCATTGAGAAACCCCCATGTATATCTCAGCAACGGCTGCCGGTTCTCAACCAGTTGGGCAAGTGCACGTTGCCGTGCGGGGGAGGGCCACACAATTCGAGCTGGACTAAAGCCCACTAAAGCCGATGCCAGGGCTTCCTCCGCCGCGTTGAGAACTCTACTCAACGTCGACGGAGGCACTCCGAATTCCGAGCACAGGGTATTCCGCTTCATAGATCCAACATAGAAAGCACGAAGCAAACCCAGCACCTGGTGGTGGTGCTGGAGCCGCCGTGGCCGACCGCCTGCTGGATTGTATACTGGAATGATGTAGAATTGGGAGAATCGCTCCAAGAGCTGCTCAAACGCGCCCCTGGCACACATAAATAAATAAATAAAATAACAGGTTAACAAAAATCATTGCTCTGGCACATACAAACATCGTCGTAAGTTACTACCTTGATAGGCTAGTTTTGTTAAGCATATTCTTCTCGGTGCCCCGACGCCAAAGATCCATCCAATTCGACTCTTCGGGGTGTTTTAGACAATCGAGGGTCAAGTAATGCCGCATGCGCAGCAACCGTTCCCACTCTACACGCCTCCTCTCTTCATGCAGCCGTATACGAAGCCGTTTAACACACTTTTCGAGATTGTGTCGCGTTTGCGACGTCGCGCATAGCGCGAGAAGAACGCCGGCGCCGCGCATGGGCCCCTCTCTCGTTTGAATCTGGCGAGAGAAAGCCGTGAGTTGCAGGGAAGGGGTCGCTGGCAGCGCGCCATCGTGGTGGTATCTTAAAAAATAGACAAATTTATCAGTTTTTTGTCCCATTTAAATGAGTAAAGATCGTCCGTTAAAAATGAAATCAATATGTTAGATACTTCAACTCGGAGCGGAATAAATTTTAATGTAGGGTTTTGGCAGTACGGTTTTGATAAACCGGTATAAAAACGCATCACCGTGATAAAAGTGTGATTAAAGGGGTCATCAAAACTTTGTGATAAAACCGTTTTATACAGGTTTTGGAAGGCACCCACTTCAATATTAAACGTGAATGGATTCTTCAAGTTCTTTTTCGCGGAATAGACTACAGAAGTCCCCTGAATACAGGTAAGCGGGTCGTCTGAAAATTTTCATAGGTAACCTCCCCCGCTCTTCTAATTTGCTAAGGGTTCACCAATATATGTTATCTATTATAAAAGGGTATACGAAGTAAGAGCTACGATTATTTAGAGGGACTTCTGTACCCAACACTATCTTTGACCACACCCCTTTTTTTTTTTTGGAAAAAGGTGGTCATCACGCCAAGTGACTCGGGTCATACAAAATGGGCTGGATACAACTCAGAAGCAGAAGTCAGTCACCACACTCGGTCATTGACCTGTCGACGTCTCGTGTTACATCTTGACGTCCAGAAATGCGAACGACGTAAAAAAATGCATGATTCTTTTTCGAATTAAGGTGCTGGTGTCTGACAGCCTGTCAACCTCACACCCTCCATGGCCGTTCGAAGCGAGAAATGCCCCCTTTAGATATACATGTAAATGACTTCTAGTTGTATACTAGGGGTTAATACGGCTGGAAAGTAAGTATGTTTGGTCAGGGTTAAGTCGGTTTGTGCAAAGAACAGAAGGAATCAGCCTCTTAAAAGGCGCATTAAGCGCCCTTTAACGGAGGTTCAACTATTATACATGTTGCGACACAGAATTTAGTACGATTCGAAAGCATATTTACTCACTTATAGTCAGTCAAATTCATGGAGCAGATTGCATCACCATCCTATCTTAAATAATTTGTTACAAGAGATGGCTCAAAAGGAGTACCGTGACTTTGTGAAAGGGCGAAAAATGCGCATTATTCGCCCTTTAACGGAAGCTCAACTTTATGCTGCGACATAGAGCTTACAGTACGATTCGTAATCATGTTAATTTACTTTAATTCAGTCAAATTCATGTAGCAGATTGCATCACCATCCAATCTTAAATGATCTGTTACAAGAGATAGTTCAAAAGGATGACGTTGTACAGTAAAAGGGCAGCTTCCAATATCGGTAAACAAACCAGACACTCAAATAGTAGGCCACATTTCCCTCTCTAGCTCGAAATCCATATATTGGTACAACCCCTCAGAGGAACGTCCGATGCGCACGTCGCTCATGGATCCTGGCAAGATACTAAGATCTTCTGTACTCCGCGCCCAGCGTACATGTACCGTTCATTTTTGCACCCATTCAGCGCCAATTCGGTACAGCCAGAATCTCTTTGTATAGCCAATATGGCAGTCTAGGGATTGGCAGAATCCTGCAGATCCCAGACATCAATTACTGCTCCGCGCTGGTTTTGTGGTACACCGTAAATGCTCTACCACTCGGTCATCAGAACAGGTGCACAAGTTTGGCGCCAGATTCATCTGGCCTAGTTTTGACCAATACACTACAGTACTGCACCCCGTTTTCGCGGGAGCTAACCATATAGGATTTGCAAATAAACTAGATTTTAGTTTACAAATAAGAGCTCAAATGGATATAGGATCATCACATTCGGAGGTTTATCAAAGGTCCAAGGGAGCGAAAACGGGGTGCACTACTGTACCAGAAACGAATGGTTGTGTAATGCGTCATCGAGTGCGGTACGACGTCGACGCCCAGGCATAGACGACGGTTACGTCCCCATCGGAGTGCGAGACTGCAATGCAGTCAGCAGCGCTTCCTTCATAAATTGTATGACCCGAGTGAATTGGCCGACTGGCTTCTGTATATTCGGGGGTCAGTGAGTCACTGAGCCACGAAGATACTGAGTGAGCACCTCAACGGCCTCGTTTACAGACCTCTTTATAGTTATTATGATCTACCATTTTCATTATTTGAGCGTGTATTCCGGTAGTGTAAAGATTGCAGGAGGTGTAAGAAGTATAGTAGTTTATTGCGGACTGGACGCCACCCAAAACTGCCATAAGGGCCGATATGTCAAGGCCTTCGATAGATGATATACTTATCATACCCCGCCGTAAATCTGGTCTCAACAAAGCTGCGGAGCTATCCATATTTATCAGCTGTGCACCGCAGCTACACAAATTTTGTCTTAGATCAGCTGTGCACCCTAACTTCCGGCAGCTACACAAATTTTATCTTAGATTTTGTAAGGGAAGGTACCTCGTGCCCATCACCGCCCCTTCAACATGCTCCCTCGCTTAACCCTTTCTTTCGTGCCTCTTGTAAAGACCAAAGTACATGTACCGGGCGGGCCAATCAAAAAATCTTCGCGTCCCGTTTTTTTCAGCTCAAACCCCAGTGAAGGATATTTATGATTGGTAGAAAACCGTGTCAGAAGGTTTGATTTGGTTGGTTTTGAATGTACGCGCTTCACTTTTCTGCACGATTTTGGCCCTCACAGACTTAACCCTGACCAAACATACTTACTTTCCAACCGTATTAACCCCTAGTATACAACTAGAAGTCATTTACATGTATATCTAAAGGGGGCATTTCTCGCTTCGAACGGCCATGGAGGGTGTGAGGTTGACCGTCGTTCGCATTTCTGGACGTCAAGATGTAACACGAGACGTCGACAGGTCAATGACCGAGTGTGGTGACTGACTTCTGCTTCTGAGTTGTATCCAGCCCATTTTGTATGACCCGAGTCACTTGCTGGCTTCTGCCACCTTTTTCCAAAAAAAAAAAAAGGGGTGTGGTCAAAGATAGTGTTGGGTACAGAAGTCCCTCTAAATAATCGTAGCTCTTACTTCGTATACCCTTTTATAATAGATAACATATCTTGGTGAACCTTTAGCAAATTAGAAGAGCGGGGGAGGTTACCTATGAAAATTATTCAGACGACTCCCTACCTTTATTCAGGGGACTTCTGTAGTCTATTCCGCGAAAAAGAACTTGAAGAATCCATTCATGTTTAATATTGAAGTGATAAATGTCGCTGGACACGGCAGATAGGGCCATCAACACGCCATTAACATAAAGTCTTCTTAAGACGCAAGTGGGGTATCCAGCGATGGAAGAAGTCAATCAGGAAGAAGATGCACCACCGACCCTGAAAATGAAGGCCTCCAATGCCGCCTGGCAAGTCCTTGAGCGACTCGTTCCAACAAATTCGACGCTCAGAGAGACCGAAAGACCTCCGCAGCTGGATATCGATGAGAACGAACTCAGGAACTCCTGGCGACGAGATAAACTGACGACGTATATTACAGCTCGAGTTGCGCGAGTCTATTTCGTGCCGGGTGTGGACGCTCTCTTCGAAATTATCGCTGCAAAGGTGGAGGCAATCCTGAAAGCCGAAGTCCTGATAAACGCTGTGACTGATCCAGCGGCGACTAGTAACCTCGATCAAGCGTTTTTTAGCAGCCCCTTCTCAGGAGACGCCGACGTGAGATTCTTTCGCTATTTGATGCGGTGCTGTAAGCTCTACAGCGAGAATCCTGCAGCCTACACTGCCCCCTACGTGACGATCATGCAGAGCTCTGGCTTCGGAAAGAGTAGAATTCTGTACGAGGTTGCGAAAAAGATCGCTGACCCAAATACGAACCTGCCAGAAAGTGAATTATTCGATTGTCGGTTGCTGTACGTGTGCTCGAATGACGTTGAGCTGTCAACAAGCTTTCCAGTCGCCACCCCTGTACTCTCTCAGTATTTCTTCAAGCAACCAAACATTGCTGACCGACTGCACAGTGCAGTGGCGTACGCGTGCTCTAACTGGGAGAGGGCAGAGACTGAATGGGTCGGGCTTTTCGGTGTGGACCCTATTAACGACTCACCTGTGTCACGTGAAAACATTGATGAGGCGTTGGGCACGGCTCTGGCAATTTTCATGACTTCAGACTCCACCATCGACTCCCCAACTCGTAAGAAGTCGCGCGAGTTGTTGGGACACGAGGACGAGCGTTTGAAAGTATTAGTTTTGGCCATTGACGAGGCTAAAGTTCTACTTATGAAGAAGGACAAAAACGGAACCAATTTCTTTCGTCTCTTACGCAGAGCGCTGAAAAAAGTGAATCAAGATTTGGCTGCTGCTAAACTCAAAATGATGGTGTTTGCGGTTCTGACTGATACCAACTCTCAAGTTCACGATCTCGTGCCACCTCGCTCTAGAGAAACATCCTCGCGAAATTACAAGGGCGAGGAAACGATGCTATTCCCACCGTTCGTACTTACTCACACGATGGATGTCGTGCTTAACCAAGGTCGATTGCAATGGGATCACCCTTTTGACTACAAGGAAAGCGTTCTCCAACGTGATCCCGACACAATTTGGAACACGCTCGTCTCTATGGGTCGGCCAATGTGGCACAGCTACATCTCAAACAACAGGGACAATCCTCGCGGAGTACTTGTCATGGCTGCTTCAAAGTTGCTCTGTGGCCTGAGTCCCTCTAACAAGGCTAGCTACGGAGGGAGTTCTCTGCAGGGAGTTGCGTCGTTGCTGTGTCGGCTAGGAGCTCGCCCTCAATCAAACTCAGCTTTTGCGACACAAGTCGTGTCTGACTTCATGGCAGTGCTCCACTACGTCAACTATACGTACGATGCGCACATCAGTGGCTACGTGACAGAGCCCGTGCTGACATTCGGGGCGACGCACATGTGGTACGAGCTTAACCCATTGCCGCTGGAGGAATACATACTTCCCCAATTCTTGGAGCTGTTGATGCAGGGCCTAATCGACGTCGGAAGCGTTGGCGAAGTGGTGGCGCGAATTATTTTGCTTTTAGCTATGGATGCGACCACCATGGGTGAGGACGGATTTCATCCCTATCAAACCGGATCTAAACGTTTTGAGGGACAATTTTGCTCGGTGAAGCAGTTTCTGGATAAACTCGACGGCTCACACCTCTCTAACCCTTTCAAGCTTTACAGGGAAGATGACGACGACACTAAGAAGAAGCTGAAAAAGGTGCCTGACGCGGAGAGGGCTGACTTTTTTAGTTGGCGGGACGGGTGGGCCAGCTGGAACGTTAGTTTCAGCCACTTCATTGAGCTCACTACTGTCCCAACGAAGGCAACACTGTGGTTCTTGCTAGGCCGTCGTGCAGCCGGGGTATTTCCACGCAATCAGAAGGCTGCCGATTTGATCATCCCGATCTTCAGCTACCCTCCAACCATGGACTCCGATGCTAGGATTTCCTTTATCCTAATTCAAGTCAAGAACAAGAGTGGCGCGGACAGAATGTATCCCCAATCAGCACTCAGCAGCCTGACTCCCGTCAATCTTTTTAAAAAAAACGAGATTAATCGGGACACACACGAGCTATCCAAATTCCCGGCACGCGGTATAATCCGAATTTTCATGAGCCTACGGGAGAGCAATCGTGACAAACCAGCCCAGTCGTATCTTGTTGATACGGAAGGGACCCAACGTTCGTACTCGCTGTGTCTTCGAGGTACCTGCCGGCGTCCCAGCAAGAGATCTCAGCGGTCATTGGTATTTTGGCCATTTCTGCTGTCTAACAAAGTCTCAGATCTGCTGGACAGCATTGCTGACTCGGCGTGGTGGGAACCGTGGGTGAGAATCAACGCCGACTTATCCAGTCGTCTCAAAAGAGGGAGAGACTCTGCTGTATTGACAGAGGCGATGCCTGATGCCGAGCTGATAGAGGGTGTGAAGTTTGCTTTAAACCTAACGCGCTATGACCAAGTGCAGTGAGGGTGCTAACAGGTACGTAGTACTACAGTAGTATTATTAATTACGATGAATTGTATCTCGAAGTACTACACCCAACTTCGTAGTAATCTGCAATCAAACTCGAAAGTCGCAAATTTCATTTCGGGTGGCCATTTCAATTCCGCATTCAAAGTCGAAAATACCGCAATCATTGAATTTGAGCACAAACTCTGAGGCACAGTCTGTGCATATCCAATTCGTCTAGGAATCTTGAGCGGACCCAAAACTGGCATAACAAAGTATCATTTAAATTTAGATGTGAATATAAAGAGTGCACAGGTACAAAATGTCGATGATTTCTGAGGTATGTCAAAGATTAACCCTTTCGTGGCAAAAGGACGCAGAAGTCGATCTTTTAGTGGTTTGTGCAAAGCCCTTTAACGGATATTCAACTTTATGTTGCGACATAAAATTTAAAGTACGATTTGTAATCATATTAATTTACTTAAATTCAGTCAAATTCATGTAGTAGATTGCATCACCAACCTATCTTAAATAATTTGTTACAAGAGATGGCTCAAAAGGGAGAAAATAGGAGAAACACACGTCCATCGCTGGGATAACACACACGGGGCTGGGCGACGTGGGTGCCATAGCCGCGGCGCCAACTAAGGTGAGCGGGTGCGAGGCGGGCCCAGCGCTGAGCTCACCAGCGAGCCGAGCACTACACAGTGTAGTACACTTTCCAGAACATTCTATCTTCATATCGCGAGCGCAGCGAACCGCGGGGGCGCCGAAGGGGCTTTTCTGCTGTGACCTCTAATCGTCGATTATGTCTTATTGCGACACTCAGAAGGTCAAAAGTATACATAAGTCAAGTCAAATGATTTGCTGTGTGCTGAAACAGTAAATACATGTGTTTGGCATGTTCTGTCGATATCCAGTTGATCTAAAGATTCGTAGTCTCAATAAACAGCTTGAGGTCAATACTATTATACTGTAGTAAGGCTATCTCCACTCGAGTTGCTATCGGAGTTGCTATTGCTAAAATAGCAACGGAATCAGAAAGAATATATTCTGCTATCTCCACTCGGAGTTGCTATTGCTATTTGAAAATAGAAATTCTGATTCGAGTTGCTATTCGGATCCCCAATAGCAACTCTGGTGCACGAATAGAAACTCACTCAACCGAAAGATCGCAGGCGCCATGGGGAGAGGTCGGAAGTGGTGTGCTCAGGAGGACGAAGCTCTGGCTCGCGCGTACAAGATTTCTGCGGAGAACCCAATACAAGGAACGGACCAAAAAGCTGCTGCATTCTGGGAGGATGTGTGCCGGCACACGGCAGCAGTATTCGACGGCGACGCCGGCACGTTGTATCAGGAAACCCATGGTAGTAGGTTCGAGTTTTTGTCGTGCTGGATGATACTGCAAAGCTTTCCGGAGTGTGTATCTCGTGTACAAGCTGCGCAACGAGTACGTGGTAAAAGCGAAGACGACTTGACCAATGACGCCGGCACGTTGTATCAGGAAACCCATGGTAGTAGGTTCGAGTTTTTGTCGTGCTGGATGATACTGAAAAGCTGTCCCAAGTTCACGGCATTTGGACTACCTGCTCATCAAAAACGTGGCCAAAAGTCATCGAGTGAAGAGCAGGAAGAGTCCAGCCTCCGCCCAGAAGGAAGAGATAAAGCAAAAAAGGCACGACTACAACACACAGCACCAGTCTCAACTTCAACGCTGCTCCAACAACTACTCGATCACAACAGGGAGAAAAACGAGAAGATACTGGAAGAAATAAAACGCAAAAACGATTTGCGTGATGAAGAACTTGAATCTTCTTTTGTTTGAGCCTTGACGAAGTGAAGGAGCTGTCGCTTGTTCTGTTGGCTCCGCGCAGACCACAGCGAAAACAGCAGCTAAAAGATCATCGTCATCAGCGAGGAGAAACTCTTCGTCACTGCCCTCCATTGCCGATAGAATAGCCTCCAGACGACTGGAGTTGGTGAAAAATCCTTATTTCTATTATCGCAGCGAATAGCAACAGCCAATCAGATTCGACAGATTGCAATACGGATAGCAACTACGAGTGGAGATAGCCTAAGAGCGTTGTCCGAATAGAAAAAGTGATTAATTTTCCCCCGACAACTTTTTTTCTGCGAAGAAAAAAATGAGGCCAAATAAATCGTCGCATGTCCAAGTCTCCGCCAAATTTATTCCACCAAACCTATTTAAATTCATACAATCATTTTGATAGGTTGTTTCCCTTGCACTTCAATTCCGCACGCGCATTGCTGAAAGAAGACGGCCAGCTGGAGCACGCTATGTCTACGCAGGAGTGCAGCAACGCTTTGGCAAGTGAAGAGACCCCTCCAATTGCAGGCTTATCTGAAAGACTCGTGGTGATTTGTGGGAAGGAAATGGATCCAGTGCTGTGATCTGAAGCCTCCAGCATCGAAAGCGATGAAGACTCTCAGCAATCGTCAAGCGAAGCTACTGAAGCCCCACCGACAAAGAAAGCTCGACTGGCCTCCGATCAAGTTAACGTGAGAGCATCACGTACGAGCATCCCGACCAAGAAGAAGGCTGTTTCCAAGAAGAAGACCGCCCACAAGAGGACGAAGAAGGCAGCTCCCAAGAAGAGCGCTTCTGCTAAAAAGACATCCGCTCCGAAGAAATCTAAGACCTCAGCCCCACCGATGCGCTGGACGGTCGCGCTGACAGCGCTAGCAATCGAAACTCGCTACAAAAACCCGCGTGTGCTGAAGAAATTTGCAGTGTCGACAGCAGACACGAAGATGATGCGTGCAAAGTGGGAAGCCACGGTCCACACATTTCAGGTCAACGAAATGGTCTCCTTCCTCGTCGTCCATGCCATCAGCAGCTTCATCAAGATCTCCACGCAGCTGTGTCATTCCAGCGTAGCGAGAGGCACTGTAGTCTGCGAGTTGGCTCCGTGTTGATGAGCTACTCGACAATCTTCTCTCGCCACCACCTTCTATGCTGAACAAAAGTGGTCTGTCTTCCTTGTCGGAATCCGTACACCCCAGGACAGCCCCTAGTCCCCTTGCCAGCGTCGTATTTGCTTCATAGTTGCTGTTTTCTAGCACAATGACGGTATCATCCCAGTTAAAGCAAGCATCAAGTAGGATCATGATGATTAGACGCACCAGAGTCAATGGCCATCGGCATCACACCCTCCGCGACGCTCTCCGTGACGCCCTCCGCGACGCTTGTGTGTAAATGCACGCTTTGCTCCGCGCAAAAAGCTTCCTCCATTCCGCACTCGACTCGTCACTTCAACACTAAAAAATGAAGCGCGACTCGAAAGAAATAGGTGGCGAGCCTCTTTCTTTTTACCGCTTTAAAATGAAGCGTCTGCGGCACCTCGTTTTTCTTAGCGCTACTTCACAAAAAAAAGTAGGTGAGAAAAATAGATCACTTTTCTATTTGGACAGCGCTCTAAGGGCGATCTGTAAAAAAGTTAGGGGGTTCTGTGATTATCAAGTTGGAGCCTTCAACAGTTGAATCAACTTGCAGTGCAAGTGCATTGCAAGTGGCAGGCCAGAAACGATTTCGCGTCACATCGCTTTGACTTCAAGAGCGACGATTCTTAAGCGGTTTATCTCACTTGTATCCTGGCTGAATGACAGTGTATAGCACAAAACGTATTCCTAAGTACACTGTAGCTTCGCACTTGAGTATTGACGCATTAGTTTTTCTCTCCGTGGGCTGCTGTCTGCCGACAAGGATGCATAAGCGCAACCGCTTTGTGTATGTATCGACTCTATTCGTACAGCACGAGTACAGACTCGTACTTCTCTGGCCGACATGTCGGCCGACACACTGTATCATTAATGTTCTGTATCAACGTCATCATTATATTGGTACCTACTGTACAGCTCCTCTATTAACATTCCTACTTCAAAACGAAATGCAAAGACAATTTATATTGATGTAGAACAACGACCAGCACGCTACAATAATGTAATTTTAATACGGCCAGCGCTGAGTAATACGAGGTGGAGGGAACAACTATCATACATTTCCTTTCAGGAGACGTAAATGCAAAGAGTACATGACTGATAATTATTAAAGGACGGTAGCGGTACCTTTGGCGGCAGCCTTTTTATAGTTTCACTTGACAGCACGCTACAGTACTGTCAATATCAAATCGAGTTCCGGCTATATACATGCATTGATTAGACCTACTAAGGATGTCGGTAAAGTGGCAAATGCGGGAGTAATGGCGCGTTATCGTAAACAAAGGACGTCTACCGCATCGCCCCTGTCCTATTAACCCCCCAACGCCCAAGCCGTTTTTTGACGTTATTTCAAATCATCCAACATAGTACTCATCCAACATGTAAAACCGTGCAACACTTGACTTTACTATAGTCTCGTATAATTCCGAGCACCTTTCTTGTACATGCACAACAAGACAATTTCTGCAAATCCCGTCACCATGTTGTATGTACACCAGATCAAAGTTGTATATACACCGGCAGACTGCTTGAATATGGCGTACATCCAGCATGATGGAGGTTTCAAAAAAAGGTGTCGATGTATCTTTTATCCAGAGACTGTACGAAGCCTATCAATCCGGTGCAAACCCGGGAGGTTTGAAGACAACGAAAAGCGAAACCAAACACACATCAATTGAATACAGTAAGAAAAAGCACATATTGCAGCACTACGTTCATCCACCACCAGTTATCGGCTCACTCAGTCTCGCTACCTTCCCTGTCATCGTCGTGCGCTACGCTGTCGCTGTCGCTCCCCTCGCTAATACCTTCCTCCTCCTCTCCATCACTACTTCGGCGGCGGCGCTTACCCTTTCCTCCAGCCTCGCGATTCTGGAATCCTCGTCCACATCGCGCCCTGGGGCATTTGGCTCCATTTGCCCACTTGTGATGCCAGATCTGGTGGCAGCTCAGAGCGTTGCCAGGATAGTGGTGCGGCCAAATACGAGTACACAGATACATGCTGTACATAACGAGCAACAGTTAGTAGTCGTTTCAGCCATATCGAATTCGTATGTACCGAGCTTTATCAGAAGTGCTGCAGGCATCGCAATAGTATTTGGTGGCTCGACGCTCTCACACCCGGCGCTTCAGAATTGCGCACACTTTGCATTGGCGCTGCCGGCGCTTGCGCACGCCTTTCACGATCTGGTACTCAGGACATTCCCGAGGTTCGTGGCCAGGTGGCAAGGGTGGAAGCTCGTCGCCAGCTGTGGTCTCTTGTGGACTTGGCTGTCAACATACAGCATGTGGGTCATACAATATGTCAGCATTATCCAACATGATACAGATACAACATCAGGACTTACACTTTCATCGAAGTCGTACTTGGTCAGAGCAAGCAGCTGGGCATGAAGCTCCACTAGGAATTCTGCGTGCGACATTGGAGACCCACCATTTCGCTTATGTGCCTCACGAAAGATGATATACGCATTCACAATCGCCACATCCACAAGCCCCAAGAATATGGACTTGTAGTATTTCTTGCACCAAGTCTGCAGCTGCAACGAGTAACGCTGGAGGCGCAGCTGGTCATGGACATCCACGCCCCCCATCCATTTGTGATAGTCTCGAATCATAGCAGGACAAGGGACATCAGTCCGTCTGCCGTGTGTTCCACGTGTACGCCTCTCTGATAACAAGCGCAACATTGATTAGATGAATAGGAAACAGCACTCCTCTTGCTTATACGTACGACACTACTCCATCGCACGGCTCGATCCAGTCCCCAAGAATTGCACGGGTTTTCTATCCCACCACACTAAAGCCGTCATTAGGGGCCAGCTTTTGCCACTGCCATTCTTGTTGTACCGTGCGGTATGCTTTTGGGTCGGTATCGATTTTTTTCAACAATTTGCTGAGGATAGCCCACTTTGTCACCCATTATCGTGCCGATACTGTAGACATTCCTATGTAGTAGTTGAAACGCCAGTTGAACTGACGTATAAAATCGATCCGTCACTACAATGTGATAGACGTCATCTTCGGGTGGTGGCAGGACAGCTTCCAAGTTTCGGATAACTGCTGACGGCCCGGTGTTTGGATCTGCAGATCGCTGACTGTCTGGAACGTTGCCTACTTCATGGACCTGCTGCGCTTTGCCACAATACACCTCAAGTCTTCTTGTTGTAGGATACAGCATACAAGCATACAACATTAGATACAACATGATAGACTTGGTCAAAAAAAAAAACTCGCGAGTCCGCAAGGACTCGCAGTCATCTCACCTCATACAGTAGGAAGTATCTGCACAACACGTCAGAAAAAGCTTTGTGCCCCACTTGTGAGGCTTCGCCTTGAGATATTGACGCGTAGGATTGTTCCGGTTCTTCAGAGGTAGAACGCCCTCATCAAATGATATGATCGGCGGCGTTTTGTAGCCCAACGGAAACGTTTCTTGCAGCGTTTCAACGATAGACCTGAATTTCCAGGCGCGGTCAGTTGCTGCTCTCGTGTCTGCGTTGTTGGTGAAGTGGAAGATTTCCCATGATGTGTTCAAAGCGGTTTCGCGGCAAAAAATCGTTGAACGTCCCCCGTGGGATAGCTCCCACTGCATTAGTGCCCCAATGATCACGTAACCTGCGGCGGTGAGGGTTCAGCATTCTTGCCATCAGTAATCCAAGCGCTTGCAGTATCTCGTGCGGCTTGACGTCCCGCTTCTTGGCCTCGCGATGCAAAAACCACTCTTTGGACTTCTTGGCAGGTGTCTTCTGCGAGCTGAACATACGCTCCACTCGTGAAGTGAGGTTCTGCACAAAGTAGCGATTGGTTTCCTTTGCAACTTGTCTCCACAAACTCTTCGGCATGAAAAAGAAGAATAGTTTGAGCGGTGAGTGTGTCAGGGCCAGTACCTCGTCGGTTGGTCCATACTCCCCAGAATATAATCCTGGGTAATGTTGGTCAGGCGGGAAATTGTCTGGGTCTACATGTTGTATATACATCATATATCATGTTAGAATATGTTGGAGGCTACACCCCTCATTGTCACGAACCTAAGTTCCACCCGTTAGCTCGCATGGCAGCCATGTTGGCATCGTCCATCACAAAATCAACCATTTCCGGCTTCTCTAAGACGCTCCACTGCTGTGTCGAACCAGCTGCTTCTCCATCAGCACTCATAGTATCTGATCCAGCCTCACTATCGTCCTCATCACTGTAGTCTTCACCCGACGCAAAGCCCTCACCTTCACTTCTCGCTCGACTCCACTCGTCATCATCATCGTAAAACGTAATCTCGGTCTCTGTTTCCTCGCAATCAGAGTTCAACGCATCAAACTCGTCAGCGAAAGCGGGGGCAGCGATAGGAGAGGCTGAGACCGACGTTCTTTCAGGTGAAATTGGAGCGGAACGCAGCGAGGCTGGAGCAGAAGTCGGCGAAACAGGGGTAGAGGTTGCCGCGTCGGGGACAGGAGTCTGGGAAATGGGATGCTGAGCTTTCACTATGATACGCACAACGTTAGTATACATAATCAGCATCAAAGACTTTGCCACGTACCAATTGTCTTCTGGTGCTGCAACTGGACATTCAGGAGCTGGACATTCAGGAGCTGGACATTCAGGAGGCGGGGGTGGCGCAGGCGCTGCAGACAACGTTCGAGGCGACGGTGCTTCTGACGTATCTTGAGGATCGGTGGAACCCCTGTCGATAGACAATATATGTTAGCTGCTGTTCATGTTGTTTACATGTTGTCGATAACGACGTTGTAGGGAAAGCATAGCGACGCTGTATCCATGTTGTATGTCCCAAATGTTGTATGTACCTGCGCAAAGTAAAAACACAACATTTGGTGAGAAAATGGTAGTAATCTGACACCATAAAACACTGTGTTACCTCTCTGGTGGTCCCACCTTGGTGGGCGCTCCTCTTTCTGTTTCCCTTCACAAATCTCTCTCATCTCTTCTGGGCCTCGGCCAAAGCGAATGCTTCCCTTGTTTCCTCGGCAATCGGCCGAAATCTTCACAGCGCGAATCGGCAGCTGCTGTTCCTCGCTTGCCTTTGGCGCTGCCTTAGCAACTTGCGAAGCGCGTGGGGTTTTCTTTGGCTTTCTTGTGCCGGGTCGCCCTTCTTGGTCGGGGTCGCCTTTCCTGGGTCGGGGACCCCCTTTCTGGGTTCGGGGACCCCTTTCTGGGAGGGGGTCCCCTTTCTTGGTCGGGGTCGCCGCGGCCGTCTTTCTACTTCT